>NC_089284.1:18499638-18799638 GCF_963678975.1 Dysidea avara | reverse complement strand
ACCAGGTTCGATTATGATGTCCTGGAGAGGGGATCCATTCCGGGCCCATAGGCACTCAATACTTACCGTCATTCCATACTGTTAGTTGTTTATGAGTCATAGAATAATCTTGATGGGACTCAGCCATTAATGTCTCAGATAGATCACCCTGCCCTAGTTATCACATAATAGGAGCTGATATGTGTTAAGTGGGTTCAAACAACTAATGTGACATCCTTGCTACATTAACACTATGACTTCTACAAGGTCAAACATGACAACTGCTCCCTTGGTATGAAGCCACCAAACACAAAGGGTCAGAGCTACCTCAGAAGTTAGGTGATGCCCCAAGCAGTACATCACAATCCACATCTTCACATAAACTCCAAGGCAGGGTTTTTGATAAGGTTTTGACACTGAGCCAAACTGGCCCAACCCAGACATCTACTGCTCCACCAGTAGTATAATACTGAGCCAATTAGTTCAAGTTTGAAGTGAATCAGTTTCAAGCTGAGCAAATGGAGCAGAATCCATGAGACGTGTGGGTCATTTTGTATTCACACTAGGGAAATGGAGCACTACATTGCCTCATCAATTAACCTGTTCCGAGGGGGAGTCCAACACCCCCTACAAACCTTTTTGGCCAGAACCCTGGTACACTACAAGACTGATGTGTGGTCCAAGCTTCTCTCCAAACCCCTCAGTACTCAACAATCAAGCAATTTCCCGTAACACATATCTGTCGCAGAAACAACTGCAAGATATTACAAAGGGCTATTCCTGTAGCCCAGTGGGGAGGGGGAGAGGACGACACTAGCCATGCATGGAAGCCTTGAGCAAGTGGTCAGAACTAAACCTTGTGCCTATCATTAATGGGTATCTACAATTTAATAAGTATAACCCACATGAATATCTCTCTATACCGGGCGAAGTTGAGAACTGAAGAGCCAAGATAACCCCCTTACTGAGCACTTGAAATTGGTGCAGTAGACACATTGAATACTCACATGTAGCCAACGGGATATTATATATGTGGTACTCAACTCCCAAACTCCCAGGCAATCATCCAATGATCTGAATATATGGGCATAGTCATAAAACTTAATCGACGCCCTGTAAGCAGCCAACTAACTAGTCCTCAGAATCAGCTCTCCAAAGAGTTATCAGAGGCCTCAGTCTAGGGTAGAGCAGTGCTCTCAATTGAATTTGGCTGCAGCTACAAACCTCACCATTGATATGTGAGACTGAGTCCTCTGAAATGTAATTCATAAATGGCTCAGACCACGAAGTGGTTGCAAGCTATTTAGAATTATATGAAGAGGGTGAGGTCGAGCATATCAATGGTCCCACCCTCCCACCCGGAGTAATGCACGAGTTCAAGCTACTCAAAGACCGAGGTGGGATCGATTGTGGGTTCCTTTTATACTAACACATCAGAGTGTGCAATAATTAGAGCTGCGAAATAGTTGTTTGAGAATGGAAACTGGCTATACACCATTGATATGCTCAACCTCACCCTCTTCATATAATTCTAAATAGCTTGCAACCACTTCGTGGTCTGAGCCATTTATGAATTCTTACCCCCTTCCCTGTCTCAGAAGCAATTTTATGTTATTTTGTGGCTTACCTAGCCTGTCAGAATCTCTCACCACAAACAGTCAAAACATATTTAGCAGGTATCAGGCATACACAAATCACCCTAGGTCTTCCTGAGCCTAGAGCCTTCTCATCACTGCCCCATCTGCGTCTGGTACAAACAGGCGTTCAGCGAACATTCTCCCATCGTGCCCCAGTTTCCAAGAAAATCAGACTTCCAATTACTCCAAGGGTCTTAAGCAAGATACAGAGTCATTGGTCCTCTCACCTATCCACAAACCCAGACACTGGGATGCTGTGGGAAGCAGCGACTATGTGTTTCGTTCATTTCTTCCATTCTGGAGAAATCACTATACCATCCTCTACTGCATATGATGCCACTTCTCACCTCAGTTGGGGTGATGTAGCAATTGTAATACTCTGTCCCCAAAGCTGTTGCAGGTGATACTGAAGAGGTCAAAGATAGATCAAACTGGTAAAGGTGTCAAAGTGTTTATAGGAAGAACTGATGGATTGCTGTGCCCAGTAACTGCCATCCTTTCATACATGGCAACCCGAGGACCAGACCCAGGTCCCTTCTTCAAGTATACATCAGGCCAAGGGCTAACTAAAGCTAAATTCACACAGGAAATCCGGCAAGTTCTCCAAGCATGTGGACTACCTCACATGGATTTTGCAGGGAACAGCTTCAGGATCGGTGCTGTAACTACTGCAGCTGGGTGTGGCATAGAAGACTCTCTCATCCGCAAACTTGGGCGCTGGAACAGTGACACTTTCCTTCAGTACATCCAAATGTCACAAGAAGAATTGGCTCAGTTCTCTAGGATTAAGCAAACTCCTAATGTTAGCACTCTAGTGACTCGACAATATTATGTACCAAGACTACTAAATGTAAAGTTTTTCTTTGGGGACCTTTTTGTTGTTTATACTAACTGAGTTCTATTATTGAGAGAAGAAGTAAAATATATATTAGTTGTCTGGGGGAGGAACCAGTTCCTTCTGGACGGTTAGAGCCTAAGGGCTCTAAATTATCCCCCAGACAACATACCCTATGGAGATTAAGATCTTAGCTAGTTGATCACGTGATGCAGGAACTCTGCAGATATTTGCTTAGATTTGTTATTGAATATTAAACAGCTGAGTCCGTGGCTTACCTCCACAATACTATTGACTGTTGTACCTATAAATAACCGACATTAAATAAACGTTGATGCCAAAATCGATTGTGGGGATCGATTAATACTCACATGATTAGGATGCACAACTTGGATTTTGCCATGAAAGCCACTCAGACGGAGAGCATTTTGTTATCCTTGCCATCCTATGAGTTGAAAAACGTTGGGCTAAGGTGAGAACTAGTGCTATAGCTTTTTCACCGATTGTTTCCACACGTTTTTTAATACAGACACGCCCCCATCACGAAGCTACCACTCTGCACGGAGTAACTACTCTACAAGCAAGTTTACCTATCTAGGCCTTTAGTGAACTTCATAATTTTTCTATAAACGATTCAATAGCACTGACTAAAACAGTAAACTTGCATAACCAAAATTCTCCATAATGTCTCTAGGATATGTCCCTTCATCGTAGCCAAATGTAACCAGAACGTACTAGCTGCTGACCCATAATAAAAAATTTTAGGTGTGCATATATAATACATCCGGTGACTGCACTCGTATTGGCTTGTGTGATTGATTGCCCTGTACAGGCTATCAGCCTGATAAGTGTTACATATTAGCTGTAACATGGAGCATTCGGGCTTTGTCTGATATGTATGCCTTCTGCCCTTGGGCCTGCAGCCCTCAGGCAGTCGGGCATACATATCAGGCAAAGCCTCGTGCCCATGTTACAACTATTACATATTGTTCAAGTTTTCTCTACACCTTGACTTTCTACGCGCTGTAGAAGCATGTGTGAACTTGTTATAATAATTTTACAGTAGCCGGATGAGGAGTGCTTCATTATCAGCAGATTGTGTTAATTCTCACTTAGTATTAGCTATAATATAAAGAACATTTAATTTACAGAATGGATCCAAGTGATAAAAAGTAGAGATTGAATGATCGCATCATAACATAGCTCTGTGGGAAAATCCCTACTTTGGCATTGAATATTGACATGTCAATGTAGGGATTTTCCCACAGAACTATGTTACATCATTCATACATCTTGTTTCACTACTTTTTATCACTTGGAACTGTACTTCATTTTTAATTGATAATTTTTAAATTACATGGGCTACATGAATACTGTGTGATGCGTGTATTGTGAGTGTGGTGAAATCCAGTTATACTTCCCTGTGGTGCCTGAGAGGCAACAGCTTCTGCTGACAGGCAACATAACTGGTACACAGCGCTACGTGTTCTGTTCTTATTTGTCATTACCTACACAGAGGTACTGTGTATTGCACTATTGTGGTTGTGCGAGCTCAGTGTGTTTCTTGAATCTGCACGAGTTGAGGAATCAATGACAGGTGGCCTTTTAGGAGCTGCTTGTTATTTTAATAACCAATGTCACATCTGTAGTGTGTTTGTATACAGAACTGTAGGGCTGTTTGAATAACATGAATTAAATAGAGACATAATTAAACGTTGCTTGACCACTTGACTTGCCAAGTGAAGCCTAAAGAGGAAGGGTATCTACTTGCTGTACATACTGTCACCATGTTTGTGCTTGCTTTGTAGACTTGTTAAGACAACCTTGCTTAGTTGTCACTAACAGGATCATACTCTGCAAATACACTATTAACACCTCGACATAGCTGACCTCACACGTATCAATTCCTCTTTACTATCAGAGAGAGAAACCCGCTGTTTTAGCCATGTCTGCCAAGTGTGACTAGTTGTGCTGAGCTAGCTCTTGCCACAGGTACGTTGACAGGGATGGCAGAAGTCAAAAAAGAAATTCAAGAAAAGTCTTACTGGGTGTTAGATTCTCATCAACCACGTAAAAATATCCAGCTTATCACTGATGTATCAAGCTCAGCCCTTGGTCAAGCTACAATGGCTAATGTGCCCCAAATACACTATACATTGTATAATTAGCTCTACTAGAGGTGGGAGAGAAAATAAAATGGCTGATTTTAAATGATTTAGTCCATTTGTGTTTTGTCTATGAAAGGAGGGTTCATGTTGTTAGCTGAGGGAGGCAGTCTGAAGTGAGTTGTGTAATGCAACTCACTATCCATAGCATACTGTACTATTAGAGTGGCCAGAACTGGGCATCAGACTTCTTTGCCCCACCCAGAGACATGGGCTGATAAAAGTTATTCAACTATAGCATCTATGATGAAGAGTGGCATAACTTACACGTCACTAGTTCCGCCAATACTTTTCTTTTTGGCTATAGTCATTGGACAGAGATGGGGATTGTGGACTGGTACAAAATAATAGAAGGCAATAAATAGAAGCAAGATTGTGTGATTAAACCAGACAGCAAAGAGAAGGTTGGCATTAACCATTAACTCTTAGTGGGGGTGGACAGTTATGTTACAGTGTGGTCAAAACTCGGACAAGAGAATAGAGATTAGAAATATTTGAGACATTAACCTACAAACAAAAGAAAACAATTGCTAAGTATTCCATACTGTTTGAGTTATTACTCAGCAGTATCTAGCAGCTATACAGGTGCTAATTTAACAACTCTAGTGGAGGTACGTTTATAGTCAAATGGTATAGGAGTGCTCCATTACAATTTATAACTAGTACTTAATGAGACCTTTCAGTCACAATTTCCTGCATTTAGTCCCCATCAACATGCAGGCCTCTTGCACCCCCTGTCTGCTCTTTAGAGTCAGTTCTGCACACAGTACATACTGATCATGCTGTCTTTACTCTCTTCACCAGTTACTAACTCTGGATCTTTCCATGTTCCTTGCAATGCTTGTACCTCAGTGCAATGCCACAGTCAAATCGACTACTGTAGACTTTCCATGTTCATTGCATAAACATTGGGGAACGTGACACTGATTATTTAAAACTTCTAAACAGTCGGACAAAGCTGCTCTTCCCTGTCAGAGGGAACTTGTACTACAGTCCATCAATAGAGGATATGCGTACCAAAAACATTCTAATAAGCACATGATCTTTTGACGGTGAATGAAGTGCAAATTGAATTGAAGCATGGACAGTATCAACGCTTCTTATGGAGCGGTGATTTATTCTACCCAGGAGATAGTACAACTGGCGAGTGAAAGCCTGCCCGTAGCATTAGTTGCGAGTTATATATATAGCCTGAGCCACATTTGCTACCCAAAGTTTTATATGGAATTTTCACAAATTTTCAAGTCGTTCACCATCAACTTTTTTGGAAAGCACCACCGCACTAATTTAATTGATCATTTTTTAATAGTGTGTATATCCTCTATCACTGCCAGTGTATGGCTCACCCTATAATCACAAAATTGCTATGCTGTGTAACCAGGCCATTTCTGCCCAATGACAAAACAAGACTAGTACATTACACAATAGATTTACAAACCCCAGGTACCTGAGGTTTACAAATCTATGATTACACCAAACCATATGACCAAACTTACCGAGTGCCAACAACAGTTTAGTACAGGGCCAGCATGACTCTGTTGAGCCTTAGCTGCTGACTGGCCATTTTCCTGTACCTCCCAACATCTTATCTGTGGTACCAGCAGGTAATGGTAGAGTAGCACGTGATATCACTCACATTATTGTTCCACGAGCTCGCCACTAAATAATTTGAGTTAGGACTAAACTTTAACGCGCTAATACTGTCCTCGGGTGGTTGCTGCACCTCGTAATCCTTGTTAGGATTGTGCGAGCCGCCCATCGTACCACCCAGTGTAGTCTGAAACATCCTGACCTTAACTGTAAAGCATCGATTGTGGGATTAAGTTTATAGTCACGCGCCTTAGTCTCGTGCGCATGCCCACGTGCTGTCTGTTCAGTTACAATAGATAAAAAACATTATACTGGGTAAGTGCTATATATATATATAGCTATAGCACACAAGAATTATGTGTGCAGGTGGTGTGCAAATGAATAGAAAAAGAAACAGTTAAGCAGTTTGGCCAGGCTCAGAGGCACCCATTTCTAAATCGCACTGCAATAATTTAACAATAGCCTCGTCACTTCTGGCCCCTTCAATAAACTCCTCAAGAGATAATTTGCCATCTTTGTTCTTGTCCATCTGTCGGAATATTTGCTCGGTACGTTTCTCTGGTGTACTCCCATCTTCCGGTATGTTCATGCTCTGACCAACCATTTTGTAAATGGCTGAGACAATCTCTAACATTTCATCCTTTGTGATATAACCATTGCCATCCAGGTCATACATGCTGAATGCCCAGTGGAGCTTCTTCTCAAGAGCACCCCGAGATGTCACCGATAAGGCGGTTATGAACTCCCTAAAATCAATGTATCCATCTTTGTTTGAGTCAAATGTACGGAACACGTGCTCCGCAAACTTGGTAGCATCTCCTTGTGGAAAGAAGCAAGAATACAGCTGTTTGAATTGGTCCATATCAAAATGTCCACTAGGGCAATCCCTAATGAAACCTTTATACCACTGCTGCAATTCTTCCTCCGTGAATTCTGTCTGTGATGCTAGATCTTGTAACACTTCAGGTTTCAACTTGCTCTGTTGCTTCCCCATCACTTCACCTCTGCAACCATAAGAAGGTAAGCATAAAGATATACTCACTGCCAGTTGAAACATTTGCAAACAGGATCAAGAAGTTTGATCATTGTGAAGAAATCTTTATCATTTGATTATATGTTGCTAAATGTTAGCCTTCTAAGCTGTAATATATGGTCTTCTTGATCTGCCATAAGTTACAAGTGTTTCAACAAGCAGTACAAAAGTGACCAGCACTTGTTTAACACTATACACCAGTAGCTACTAAATGCTCAACAAGGAATTTGTTGGGTAACTGCAAATCATTTAAAATATTTACCTCGTAGCAACAGCTGTAACAAGTTGGGGGAGTTTAATTTGATCGCTGTAAATTGTGGCAGTAGAGACTGCCTGTCCTAATAACGCATTAATATACCTAGCGGTAAGGTTTACCATACTACTAAATAAGGACGTTAACAGCGGGGAGTGTCAAACAGAATGCAATCAATACTACTGGTGCTAACGCGGTGATCTGTCCATTTCCTGGTCTACAGGATAAGCCTGTATTATATCTCCAGCGAATATATACTGGAATAATAAATAAATAAAGCAAGGGGGACATGTACCCTTCCTTCCTGCCATTCAGTACACACCCAAGAATTGTGGTCCTGATATTCCAGTTACAAACGACTACGACGGTCCAAAATGATTAGGACGGTTCCATATGATAGTTACACACTGAACGCGTACACTCACACAAGAACACTTACGTGGTAACGTAGGCAGAGGAAACACGTACCGCTGGAACTCAACTGGTCAAGTATACTATAATATCACGGACGCACACGATACAATAGCGCGCTTTATTTAGAATAAATATGGAATCGGTGTTGTATCACGTCAGTTTCGTATTGAACGTGACCGTGGTTGTGTTGGGGAGCGTTATGAGGCTACCTCAGATCATCAAATTGTACAGAGCTAAAAGTAGCGAAGGAATTAGCATCTGGGCGAATCTTGTGGATCTGACGTGGTGTGTTTAGTTTAATAGCTAGTAGCAACAATGTTAACTGTATTCGTTGTAGCTACATGACCGGACTAGGCTATGGATACAGCTTCGGTTATCCAGTGCACGCCTACGCAGAAAACATATTTCTAACACTTCAAGGTGAGAGATCTTTTTATTATTTGCTACTAGCATATTGGTACCTGCCGCACGTGCAGGACTGTCTCCATTTAGACTTTTAAGGTAATGTATGATCCTGTAAGTATCAATCATGCAAGTTGCTTATTTTGTACAGCAGTAATGAGGTAAATCTGAACAAAGTGTCATACAGATTAAGTGTGAAAGAAGCTTTTACTGCAGATGGACAAATATGTTGGCAATTCGCTTGCCCTGGCAATAGTGCTATAAGAGTCCCTATGATGTAAGGCAGTCTATGTGCCAGCGCTGAAAAACCATGAAACAGATCAAACAAAAGGGTCCCAAAAGTGAAAAAAAAAGGCTATGGCCTAGACTGGGATTGGACCAGGTTGATCATAATCACTTGGGGTTAAGGGAGGTGCGCAAATCACCACAATGTGGTTTTTGACAGGAGTGTAGCTCAATTTTTCAGTATCCTTCCCTACACCAGTGCCTTCATTGCCCTATAAAGAACAAACAAAAATGCGTATTGATTTGCTACAATAATGCTCGAGTTGCCAGATGACGGGCATTTAATTTCGTTGTAGGTTCTAGTTTTAAAAAGTATGCACAAAAGGTACTGTTTAGAAGGAGAGAAAAAAGGGGGGGTTACTATTCAGTGGACTGGAACACTAGACTGGACTACTGGACTGACATATTTTTGGTTTTTGCACATTCTATGGTTGGATTTACGGAGTCTTGCTAGTAAGCACCCTTAGGGCACCTGCAGCCCACTTCTAAATGCTGAAGACGAACAACGGAATATGAGATAACTGTCTCTTATCTCAATAATTTCGCTACTGTTCATTATGCCACTATACAACACTTATTTCTTACCCTGGTGTGTAGTAATGCTGCAGGTAGTGCAGGGAATTGATTGTGACAGCAATAGTTAATCAGCAATCAACTAGCCAGTAGATGGTATCCTTCGAGTTATATCCTTAGAGCAAGCTTGAGGAGCAAGCAAGCTAGTCTCGCTGCCAGACTTCTGTCTCAGTGCAGGGGCTTATCTATTAAAGATTATAAGTGCTCATACTGAAAAATCTCTAATTAGTAAGCCCCTGCACTGAACTAGAGGCAAGTCTAGAGGTCTGGCCATGCTGGCGAGACTAGCTTGCTCCTCAAGCTTGCTATAAGGATATCTTGAAAGTTATTGTCTACTGGCTAGTTGATTGCTGGTTAACTATTGCTGTCACATTCAACTACACACCAGGGTAAGGAATAAGTGTTGTATAGTGGCATAATAAACAGTAGCGAAATTATTAAGAGACAGTTTTCGCATATTCCACTGTTCGTCTTCAGCATTTAGAAGTGGGCTGCAGGTGCCCTAAGGGTGCTTACTAGCAAGACTCCGTAAATCCAACCATAGAATGTGCAAAAACCAAAAATATGTCAGTCCAGTGTTCCAGTCCAGTAGTCCAGTCCACTGAATAGTAACCCCTGAAAAAATGCCAACATGTGGATTCAAACCAGGTAAAACGCCCAAACAAGCTTTCAGATTGACCCGAAACACTTTCAACAAGTTACGTTGCTATGGAAAAAAAATTTTCTACTGACTGACATGCCTTCAGACAAGCATAACTCGATAACGGCTAAGGCTATGGGCTTGATTTTTTCACTGTTTGGTGTCGTTTTGGCCCAAGAGGTGCCTTTTGGCATACCACAGTATGTACAATACATTCTTCATGGACTTACCAGTGTCCTCCTTTGTGTCCCATTCATCTTTGCTGACATCGAAAGGTGTCGATTTGGCGGTAGCATGTGATGGCTTCCCTTCGTAACAGAGCTCATCCGTATTTTTCATAGTGGCTAATTTGATTGCAGAGTAGGGGTGGGTAGGGCTGGGAAAAGTAGTGAACGATATTAAATCACAGTAAAACAATAAGAAGTGTTATATCCCTACTGTGCTCTTCATGGTATCTTGAGCACAGTAGGGATATATACAACACTTCTTATTGTTTTACTGTGATTTAGTATCGTGCACTACTCCAGCTTGTTTCAGTACTTTTTATCGATGTGCTATGGTCCTACTCTGGTTGAAAAATTCTGAAAATTTTTGTACTTGTTTGTTAACCTTTTTTGTAAAATAAAATTATTATGACTGGTGAACCCACGCATACTGTATTTGAAATGGCACCACGTGCCCCAGCTATCAATTATCATCTAAAAAGTGAAATATCCATTACGCTTCGTTGTCAGCTATGTTCAACTTGTTACACAGCATTACAAATCAAGAACTGTTTGAAAATCACCTCTGCAATCAAAGTAGCCACTATGAAAAATACGGACGATTTCCATTGCAAAGAGAAGCCATCATGTGCTACTGCCCAATCGACACCTTTCGCAAATGAATGGGACACAAAGGAGGACACTGGTAAGTCCATGAAGAATGCATTGTACGTGCTGTGGTATGCTAAAAGGCACATGTCTGGCTGAAGTGACGTCAAATAGTGAAAAAATCAAGCCCGTAGTTTAAATTCCATGGCAATTTGTTGAAAACGTTTTGGGTCAACCTGAAGGCCTGTTTGGGCATAACCAATACTGCCTCACCATCATCAGGGAAAAGTGAGGCTGGTTTTTGGTTGATGTTTTTTCATGTGCCACGCCCAAACCTTTGTGGTCTCTACTATACAGGCTACCATACTGTATGATTATGTCATAGTTACTAGTTCTTGACACTTACTTTTGCTATAGAGATTACTCTGGTTTATCTGGCAATCCAATATGGACGAGTTTCTGACATTACCATAATAACCACATTAATATTGTATCCTCTTGACACATGTGATATGATTGACCCTTAACATGAGATCAGTCTGACCACTGTATGTGTTGCTATACCTTTAAATATTGTCCCTCCTATTGTATTCCAACTATTAATGGTAAGCCTTTGTTGCTTTGTGTAGTAGTGTGTGTTGTGTTTATATCATTTCTTTTTGTATTTGTCTATAAAACTGGCTTGGGACTGGCTTTTGTCCATCATTTCTTTCTGCAGGTAAACAGAATAAGTACTTTTTGAAATCATTTTTTGCATTATTTTGTAATGCATATTATTTGTTGATTCTTTACTAAGGTATCTTGAAACTCACTTTTTACTTGCATGTACATAAGGTTGGATGTCACGTTATAACTCAGTTACATTACTGAAGGTTTGTACCTTGATAGTTTACTGGAAGCAGTTTAGCTGAATCACACTTGTTTTGGTTTTTTTCCTTAGCCAGTGCTCTCAATCACAAAAAGTTTCTGCTACAATTGCCAGCCTGTCTGAAGAACAAAACAAAAACAAAAACTGAGGATCCACTGTGTCTCAATTTTAATGTTTTTTAGTGTACAATTGTTAATGGGCGACGGTTTCCAGTTGCCCTCCTATTCAATACAGCCTGTACAGCAGTTCTACACAGTACACGCACCTATTATGTGTACTCAAATACAATGATAGTAGCTAGACGGCATCTTAGAATGCAGCTCCCTTGTAAGGTTTAACATGTATAGCTAATACCAGGAAAGTTACTATTTGTTAGTGTTGGGTGATATATATCGTATCGTTTGATTTTTTGCTGATATCGAAAAGTATCGATATATTTTTCAGAATTCAATATTTTGATACAATACATCACGTGATCTGAAAATGTGCAGTTTAGTAGTGTTGTTTTAGTTCTAAGGAACTAGAACTAAATCTAGTTTTAGTACAGCAATTTAATTCTAGTTCTAGTGCACTAGAACTAAACTAAAATTGTGGTCTATTTTAGTTCTACAACTAAAACTAAACTAAAATTCATCAAGTTTTGGTTCAAAAACTAGAACTAAACCAAAACCTTTAAAACTTTTAGGACAAGAACTAAAAGGTTTCTCAAGCAATCCTACATAAAAGGGTATTGTACACTATAACCACTTAACACTTTTCTTTGAAGATGGTGATGCCTGCAAATGCTACCATAAAACATTGTTATTCAGCATTAATTCTGCTGATTTAGGTTATTTAAGCATTCTATATAGAGCTTCTGTTCATTTGTGCACAATGGCAAGTGGAAGTTGTGCTGAACCAGGCACTAATGTCCAGCTTTGCCTACACCATTCGAAAATCGTCAGGATTATTTATGGATGTTGACATGATCCAAGGATTATCAACGTGGTATCCATGTACGGTAAATATTTTGAAAAACTGTTTCAGGACTATCCACGTATTATCCATGTACTGAGGCTATTTGTTAAATGAGCTGTCAGACTGGTCTTAAGGTCTCAGGATTATCCACGAACTTTCCATGTACTGAGGCTATTTGTATTGGACTGGTTGTGGTCCCAGGATTATCCATGTATTGTCCATGTACTGAGGTTAGATGATCTGTCAGACTAATCATGGTCCCAGGATTATCCATGTATTATCCATGAACTGAGGCTATTTGTTAAATGAGCTGTTGGACTGGTCATGGTCCCAGGATTATCCATGTATTATCCATGAACTGAGGCTATTTGTTAAATGAGCTGTTGGACTGGTCATGGTCCCAGGATTATCCATGTATTATCCATGAACTGAGGCTAGATGATCTGCCAGACTAGTCGTGGTCCCAGGACTATACATGCATTATCCATGTACTGAGGCTATTTGTTAAATGATCTGTCACACTGGTCATATTGTCTCAGGATTATCCATGTATTATCCATGAACTGAGGCTGTTTGTTAAATGAACTGTCGGACTGGTCATGGTCCCAGGATTATCCATGTATTATCCATGAACTGAGACTAGATGATCTGTCAGGCTAGTCATGGTCCCAGGATTATCCATGTATTATCCATGAACTGAGACTAGATGATCTGTCAGACTAGTCATGGTCCCAAGACTATACATGTATTATCCATGTACTGAGGCTATTTGTTAAATGAGCTGTTGGACTGGTCATGGTCCCAGGATTATCCATGTATTATCCATGAACTGAGGCTAGATGATCTGTCAGACTAGTCATGGTCCCAAGACTATACATGTATTATCCATGTACTGAGGCTATTTGTTAAATGAGCTGTCGGACTGGTCATGGTCCCAGGATTATCCATGTATTATCCATGAACTGAGACTAGATGATCTGTCAGACTAGTCATGGTCCCAAGACTATACATGTATTATCCATGTACTGAGGCTATTTGTTAAATGAGCTGTTGGACTGGTCATGGTCTCAGGATTATCCATGTATTATCCATGAACTGAGGCTAGATGATCTGTCAGACTAGTCATGGTCCCAGGATTATCCACGTATTATCCATGAACTGAGGCTATTTGTTAAATGAGCTGTTGGACTGGTCATGGTCTCAGGATTATCCATGTATTATTCATGAACTGAGGCTAGATGATCTGTCAGACTAGTCGTGGTCCCAGGATTATCCATGTATTATCCATGAACTGAGGCTATTTGTTAAATGAGCTGTTGGACTGGTCATGGTCCCAGGATTATCCATGTATTATCCATGAACTGAGGCTGTTTGTTAAATGGACTGTCGGACTGGTCATGGTCCCAGGATTATCCACGTATTATCCATGAACTGAGGCTATTTGTTAAATGAACTGTCACACTGGTCATATGGTCTCAGGATTATCCATGTATTATCCATGAACTGAGGCTGTTTGTTAAATGAACTGTCGGACTGGTCATGGTCCCAGGATTATCCATGTATTATCCATGAAATGAGGCTAGATGATCTGTCAGACTAGTCATGGTCTCAGGATTATCCATGTATTATCCATGAAATGAGGCTAGATGATCTGTCAGACTAGTCATGGTCTCAGGATTATCCATGTATTATCCATGAACTGAGGCTATTTGTTAAATGAGCTGTTGGACTGGTCATGGTCTCAGGATTATCCATGTATTATCCATGTACTGAGGCTATTTGTTAAATGAGCTGTCGGACTGGTCATGGTCCCAGGATTATCCATGTATTATCCATGAAATGAGGCTAGATGATCTGTCAGACTAGTCGTGGTCCCAGGATTATCCATGTATTATCCATGTACTGAGGCTATTTGTTAAATGAGCTGTTGGACTGGTCATGGTCTCAGGATTATCCATGTATTATCCATGTACTGAGGCTATTTGTTAAATGAGCTGTCGGACTGGTCATGGTCCCAGGATTATCCATGTATTATCCATGTACTGAGGCTATTTGTTAAATGAGCTGTTGGACTGGTCATGGTCTCAGGATTATCCATGTATTATTCATGAACTGAGGCTAGATGATCTGTCAGACTAGTCGTGGTCCCAGGATTATTCATGTATTATCCATGAACTGAGGCTATTTGTTAAATGAGCTGTTGGACTGGTCATGGTCCCAGGATTATCCATGTATTATCCATGAACTGAGACTAGATGATCTGCCAGACTAGTCATGGTCCCAGGATTATCCATGCATTATCCATGTACTGAGGCTACTTGTTAAATGTGCTGTCGGACTGATCATGGTCCTAGGATTACCCATGTATTACCCATGAGGCTATTTGTTAAATAAGTTTTTGAACTGGTGATGGTTATCTGTGCATTATCCATTTACTCAGGCTAACTGTTAAATAACTTGTCGGACTGGTCATGGTATTTATTTGATTGCATTTTGTAAGTACACAATCAAACAAAGTTGACTGCAAATCGGTTGATTGAGACCACTAATAATAAATAAATTTTCAGACAAAAATCAGTGAATATTGGTAGAGTTCTGGCTTACCACATTACTTACACACTGCTTAGCTTCTCTCACTTATCAAACCAACTCCAGTATGACACATAGATTGTTACCAAAGAAAAACCTTGGATTAGCCACACACACATTTGCATGTTCTACCAAATTCAGGGATTATCCATATACCATTAAACTGTCTCCGTGCATGGACAATCCATCAGGATAGTCTGATAAGTGAATTATGACAGTGAGTTTAAGGGTCGTGATAGTACTTCGATCATTCCTCAGATAAAAGGACCATTAAGTAAATTTTTTTTATCTGAGGAATATCCATTGCAATGGTTACCAGGCTGTAATTCACCTAACAGACTATTTTTAAGTATTCATGTAAACTATCACTGACACAATTAAAATCCAAAATTTGTCTTCTTCTGACACATCACTTGAGTTGTTTCAATAGAAAATTTATGGTACATCCACTGTTGTATTAACTGAAGAAGAACTAATTAAGAAGTTGTATGTACATAAAAGTGCATACATGCTACTGGTCAATACTACTGTTTAAGTGTAATCTTTGATTATGGAGATCGCATATGTATAAGATGTAGAATAGAAAATGATCTTGATTCATCCTTCTAGTGATCCTGGCATACTTTGATAACCATGAGAACGTCTGTTCACATGTTTCTGTATCAACCTAAAGAAGTACACATTTGGTAGTAATCAATCAGTGCTATTTAATTTCTACTATTATGTTAAAATTACAACTGCATTCTAGTATTAATGCAATAATTATCTATTGGCCATTTTAAAGTAATTTCAGGTCAACATTATTTGATTACACAACTAATGCATAAAAGATTTTTAGTAAAGAAGCTGTTCAAATGCATGTGCTCATGTACTATAAATAACAAGCATATACCGGTGTGACACACATGCAGAAAGAAATAATAGCAAAATCTACAGTACATAAGTACAGAATATGGATCAAATTTCACAAGATGACAAGTGGATTGAATCATTACTTAGCCCCAATTTACTGTACATACACTGTGCTATATTTTATACATGGCATACAGTCATTATTGTATTTCTGGCTTTCCCAGATTGAACTTCAGAAACTTAAGTGTCAGCCCTAAGCAAAATGTTTTAAGACTAAAGGAAGGCTGTGCGTATACTCAGCTTAGAGTGTATGTATAAACATGTTTTACATACACATTATGTACCAACAAAGCTGTTGTTAGCAGTGCGTGTTAATCAGTAGTATCCCTTGTATGGTGGCAATGTATGCAGAGAAGTTTAACCAAAAGTTGTGTATAAAGAGTATGCGTAATATGCAAATAGCAGCAATATAAAAACAACTATGATTTTGAATGTTATCAAGGGGTAACATACCCCCTCTAAATCATCAACTTCTCTGGGATCACAATTAGCCAAACACCAAGGATCCGTGTGTCCTTTAATGTGCAATTTATCTACATATATAGACAAGGATGCCATTTTTTCTGAAGTTGATGTCAGTTTTCTTCTTTTGGGACTTTGCACAAACTTTCGCAAATGACACCCATCATCATAGCAAATATACTCTGTATAACATAGAACAACATACTTAATGTACGATGCCATAATACACAGTTACTACATATAGAGCTGTTGGGTGTTTGAGGGACAGCTTTCAAAAAGTGGTGGACTATTGAAAACCATGTTGGTGTAGATGTTGAAGTGTCCTGTTCTAGACAGATGCATAATAATAATACAACTGCACTGCTGCAGCGAAACCTTGCAATACAACATGGACCATATAAAGTGGATTACTGAGATGTACACAATGTCCCTGTAATCAGGACACCTCCCTAATAAGGGCACTTTGATACCATTTGTATTAATTATACTCCTGAAATTGCTAATAAGGACACTTTGATAATCAGGACGCTTGCCCAATGTGTCTGCCAATAATAGTGTTATAATACTTACTAAGACTATCCATCTTGACTATGTTTTGGTTTAACAATTCATGTAAAATTCCATCAACTTGTGTGAGGGATTCTGATTGAAACAGCTCTGACACAGCACAGATGATACCACATACATGGCCAAATTGCTGCAAGTATCCCTGCAATTGATATACACATATCCAAAATACACATTGCACTTCAATTATGGTATGATAATTCAGTTACTAAAGCTTATGTTTGTCGGAACCAATTCTCTATGTTATTACAACAAATATATGTACAGATTATACACAGAGCGATAGGTATCTGAAAGTAGAGATGGACCAATACCACTTTTTACCGATACTTCCGATAGATTGAGTATTTGTACTGAAATTATCTGCTGATAGTGATTTCGATACCAATACTAAGCATTGAAGCCTAGACAAGTTTATTATAGAAATTTAACTATTGTGATACATAGCTAGCTATTAAAATATCACAGTAATTGTGTGGTTTGATTGAGAAGTGATGATCTCAGTTCAATCAAGAGTCAAAATATTCATTGTATAATTAAAGAACTAAACATGATAAACATCATAGTGGATTACTAATTGCTTGATTTAAGGTAGTTTTCTTGTAAGCTTATTGATCAGGTAATTAATTGAGTGGGTGGTCAATAATTCTACAGTGTTTGTTACAGCCTTGCAACCAAACCTTTCCATGAAAAAGCAAACCAAGTAGTCATAAACTTATTTCTTTGAAGAACAACTGCACTGTCATTTAATTACAAAGGATTCACATACTCTAATATATTAGAATACACATGGAGCAATTGTAGCAATACTTGGAAAAGAGTAACAAAGGCTTTGTTTCCATTACTTTGTTAGCCCAACTAAGTTATTCACTAGTGGAAACTTAGCTAGGGATGGTTTAATGAAAGTGATGAGTATAACACCAGACCCATTTTTTCCCTCCCAATACACAGAAAAAAGTGGTTTGGGCATGCGAGACTATACTGGTAGTATCTGTACCTTTGTATTACCAATATCGATGCCACTGGTATTGGTCCACCTTTATCTGAAAGCACCGTTCAAGATTTTGGTACACATGCATTCATTGATTGGCACAATTGATGAGAATTCAATGGGGTTTTGCGGAGGTAGGCACTGTAGGTAGATCTGAGACCGTGGTCAAAGTCTTGACAAGCCGAAATTTTGCTTTGACCTGTGACTAAGAGCCTTTTCAATCTTTGACGGTGACTTAGCGATGATATTTCAGTACTTTTTGATTGTAGGTTGGAAATTTTTACCCTTTTCCATTGACTTGGCATGATTTTGGTGGCCTTGACCTTTGACTTAGACTTTGACCAGTCACAGTTCTACCTACAGTGAGTGCCAGTGTGTCACCCCTTGGAATTAATACCAGAGTTAGGGGTAATTTTGCAATGAGCCATAAAAATAACATCGCTTTTGCTGTAGCTAGTAATATGACACATTACATGACAAACTGACAAGTAATATTTATACCTTCCAGGAAAGACAATGCATTACTATCTTTGCAAGGGCTCAGACAGCAGTGCAGTTAGCATGGCATGCATGAAGAGCAAAGAAAATAGTATACATTTGCTGGTACTGTATTTTAGGATTTGTAAATTGTTGTACAGGACTGGCACTGCATTCCAGTCCACTCGCAATGAAGCATCCCTCACTTACTGATACAGCTCCATAATTGTTAATGTTGTTACTGTGCAGTTAAGGCTTTGGAAATTTGCTTAATCATATGCCATTCACTCATTTTATAGACAGCCATACTTGCTGTGCATTCATTCTTCCTGGCTGCTTTATCTTTGATAGTCTGGCATTTTACATCTGAATCCAGTTCTTTTAATTGCCTACATGTCAAAATCATATAGAACATATCAACCAAATTTGATTGCTTGGAATCAATTTATATACAGCTAGGCAATTATGAAATCCATACACTACTAACCAGTTGTAGGCATACATACTCACAGGTTGCTGAAATTGTTGTGTGTGCGCGTGCATGCGTGCGTGTGTGCATGTAGAATACATTTAAAGCATTGCCACAAGTACTTTATATCAAATATGAGTAATCGAGACAAATGTATGTAGCATGAGGTGAAGCCAAGTGCAATATTTCATCTCAAGACCACTCTGAATCCTATGTTTGACATATAGCTTGTATGAGTCTAGGCAGTGCTGTAACTGTTATAGAGAACCATTAACTTGAGGTATTTACAAGATACATGAAACAATTAGAACTCACGAAATAGTCTTATCTTCAGTAGAATAGGCATTTAACCTGTGTTTCACCTGCAATATTCTTACTTGGGTGAGTCTAGTCTGTCTTCTTAATGGCGAAAAGTTTTGTGCTTAATAAGCTTGTGTTCATCATGATATTCCTAGGTCTAGTCTGTTTTTGTGAACAAAACGTAGTAGGAATGTTCACTGCTGCTAACTACAAGCAACCATTATCAGTGGTTCAAGGTTACTTTTTTGGGTTGACTGGTCAGCCAGTGCAGGACAGGCTAGACTGACTTGGCTAGTGTGTTATGTGCAGTTCTATAATTACCTCATATAAAACTGTGGTCTATCAAAATGTACTATAACTATCTAATATAGATACTATTGTGGTCTGTATGGCTGCTATAGTACAGTTTTTGCTTTGATTCTTCCATATAAGGTTTATACTATTTTGACACATGCCTGAACATATGCCTAAACAATCAATTACAGTAGCTGTTGCGTCCAGCTATGTTCTGCCCAGTACACTGTTATATGAATGAAGAACAGTATGAGAAGTGTCTCTCAATCACTACAGAGAATAGAGGTGATAAGCATAATAGCTACCAAACCACAGCAACCACAGAGAAGCTGTACTGCACTACCATGAAACCACACCTTGCATAGTCATTGAAATGTACTGGGACACAAAAGAGGACAGAGGTAAATCTGTGATACGTGTATTGTACATACTGCAGTTGGCAAAAAAACACATCTTGGGTTGAAAAGACGTTATGGATTGTCAGGTTATGCTTGGCTGAAGGAAACAGTTAGTTAATTAGTTAGTCAGTTAGGGAAAATTTCAGTTAAATAGGAAATTTTAAAAATTCAATAGAAACTTGTTGGAGATATATGGGAGTCATTTTTGGGCTTCGTTATGCTTAATCAATGTTGCAACGCTGCATATAACTAAAGCTGTTTTACGGGTAATTTTGAAGAGCAAGAAAGCCCGAAACTCCATATACAGTAAAAGTATATGGGCCAGAGTCAATTATTACTGAGGCCATTTGTCCGGCAAATATCATGCATGGCCGACCACAATGGAACCTGCCTGACAAAATGTCAGATCAACAGCAGTGTATCAATGTCAGGTAAAGCTTTAGTTCGCCTGACATTTTCACTGGGGTTTTAAAAAAATTATAATTGTCTCTGATATGGGCTGAAGTATAGGAATTAAATTTTACACTTTACAGGTGAGGATGATCTTCCTTGTTTATACATGTATTGTAATGATCCTTAATATCTTTCACTTGGGCGAAAAATCTTACTCTGAAGTTTCAGTTGACAGCCATCGATCAGTCTTCTGCTTCTTTGCTGCAGATGATGAAGGATCACATCCTACATACATAAACATAATGTGTACTGTAAGCAGAACACACTGTTTATACTATACATCACTGGTTAGTGGCTCATAGGTGAATAGAACTTTCTTCTACATGCTATGGCATGGTGTATGATCAAACTTTTGTTTTATTCATAAAATCATCATGCAACAGATTTGAATTTAAAGCAGCAACAGTGGATTGGATAAAGTTTGAGTGAAGTTCCTCATGTCGTGAAATGAAGAATATGAATACAATTATTTGAAAGACTATTATGTAGGTACGTAGCATCTAAATTTGGTATGGAAGTGAGTTTCAAAGGAAGCTTTCAACATATAAAATGTAAGATAGTCTGGAACGTGAATTAACAATATTTCCGTTATCAGTAAAAGAGAGAGAGAGTCTAACTCCAGTATGGAGTTATTGCCATTATTGTATTACAGTAAAAAGCAAAATATTAACAGGAATGATTGGATAGCTGCATCATTGAGAAGTAAAAATTTGATGAGGGATGACATTTCAAAAAGGACCCATCTGGGAGCATTAGATGTGGAATGAATATAGTAGTGATGCACTGATACCGATACTAGTATCGGTATTGGCCCTATTTTGGCGGTATCGGACTTGTATCGGTAAAGCTATAAATGTCCGATACCAACCAATACTTTAAATGACGTCATTTATTTATTTTATAGTGCTTATCAAGATGGCGGCGGTGTACATATAGTGCATTGAACGGAATTGAGCAAAAGCTGATATAAGCCATGAATTCCTTAAAATAAGCCAACTACTAGCATTATTAGTACAGTAGAAGCTGAAGTAAACCACAAAACAAGAAGCCATAAACTATTATCTTCACGTAATTGATAGCCACAAAACCAGCAAACTGCAGTTGATGGGATTAGCAAATGAGTTTAGTAAGCTAAATCACTAGCTGTTTCTTGTGAGAAATGCCTGTGGGGAAAAGTATTGGTATCGGATCGGTATCAGCCATTTCTGGCCTCAAATGTATTGGTATTGGATCGGTAGTGAAAAAGTGGTATCGGTGCATCACTAGAATATAGACATAATTTCAAACCAGTTAATCTTAGGGGAATTTTTTTATAAATTCAATCCAGTCTTTTTTTTAAATTGCTCTCCAAGGTTTGCTCTATATGTACATATAATGACTCCCATATATCTCCAACAAGTTTCTATTGAATTTTTAAAATTTCCTATTTAACTGAAACCTCCATCTGTACAGGTAGAATGCATGGATAGTCCTGGGACCAGGGACAGTCCGACAAGCCAATTGGGCAACTTCCATCTGTACAGGGAGAATGCATGGATAGTCCTGGGACCAGGGACAGTCCGACAAGCCAATTGAGCAACTTCCATCTGTACAGGGAGAATGCATGGATTGTCCTGGGACCAGGGACAGTCCGACAAGCCAATTCAGCAACTTCCATCTGTACAGGGAGAATGCATGGATTGTCCTGGGACCAGGGACAGTCCGACCAGTCAATTGAGCAACTTCCATCTGTACAGGGAGAATGCATGGATAGTCCTGGGACCAGGGACAGTCCGACAAGCCAATTGAGCAACTTCCATCTGTACAGGGAGAATGCATGGATTGTCCTGGGACCAGGGACAGTCCGACCAGTCAATTGAGCAACTTCCATCTGTACAGGGAGAATGCATGGATGGTCCTGGGACCAGGGACAGTCCGACCAGCCAATTGTGCAACTTCCATCTGTACAGGGAGAATGCATGGATGGTCCTGGGACCAGGGACAGTCCGACCAGCCAATTGTGCAACTTCCATCTGTACAGGTAGAATGCATGGATTGTCCTGGGACCAGGGACAGTCCGACAAGCCAATTGGGCAACTTCCATCTGTTCAGGGAGAATGCATGGATAGTCCTGGGACCAGGGACAGTCCGACAAGCCAATTGGGCAACTTCCATCTGTACAGGGAGAATGCATGGATAGTCCTGGGACCAAGGACAGTCCGACAAGCCAATTGAGCAACTTCCATCTGTACAGGGAGAATGCATGGATAGTCCTGGGACCAGGCATAGTCCGACCAGCCAATTGAGCAACTTCCATCTGTACAGGCCTAGGGAGAATGCATGGATAGTCCTGGGACCAGGGACAGTCTGACCAGCCAATTGAGCAACCTCCATCTGTACAGGCAGAATGCATGGATAGTCCTGGGACCAGGGACAGTCCGACCAGCCAATTGGGCAACTTCCATCTGTACAGGGAGAATGCATGGATAGTCCTGGGACCAGGGACAGTCCGACAAGCCAATTGAGCAACTTCCATCTGTACAGGGAGAATGCATGGATTGTCCTGGGACCAGGGACAGTCCGACAAGCCAATTGAGCAACTTCCATCTGTACAGGGAGAATGCATGGATTGTCCTGGGACCAGGGACAGTCCGACCAGTCAATTGAGCAACTTCCGTCTGTACAGGGAGAATGCATGGATGGTCCTGGGACCAGGGACAGTCCGACCAGCCAATTGTGCAACTTCCATCTGTACAGGGAGAATGCATGGATAGTCCTGGGACCAGGGACAGTCCGACAAGCCAATTGGGCAACTTCCATCTGTACAGGGAGAATGCATGGATAGTCCTGGGACCAAGGACAGTCCGACCAGTCAATTGAGCAACTTCCATCTGTTCAGGGAGAATGCATGGATAGTCCTGGGACCAGGCATAGTCCGACCAGCCAATTGAGCAACTTCCATCTGTACAGGCCTAGGGAGAATGCATGGATAGTCCTGGGACCAGGGACAGTCTGACCAGCCAATTGAGCAACCTCCATCTGTACAGGCAGAATGCATGGATAGTTCTGGGACCAGGGACAGTCTGACCAGCCAATTGAGCAACTTCCATCTGTACAGGCAGAATGCATGGATTGTCCTGGGACCAGGGACAGTCCGACCAGCCAATTGAGCAACTTCCATCTGTACAGGGAGAATGCATGGATAGTCCTGGGACCAGGGACAGTCTGACCAGCCAATTGAGCAACCTCCATCTGCACAGGGAGAATGCATGGATAGTCCTGGGACCAGGGACAGTCTGATGCAGTGTGCATCAACACTGTCACTGGACATTATCATTGTGCCCTTTTTTTAACCTGTCGGATTATTGATGGATTATAAGCTCCAAGTGTAGGCAAAGCTGGACTAACCTGGAACCAGGTGGAAGGCCTAAGTCAAGTGGAGTGTGGAACTACTTCAGGTACGATAAGATCAAGGACAAAAGTGAGTGTACTGTGAAAAGTACTGATGGTTTGATTTGTGGTATATAAAGAATTTAAAGGACAATATTCTATAAACTTGAAGAAGCATTTGAAGACATGCCATACTGACACTTATAAATATTTTGAAGCAGCTGAAATTGAAAAGACAAAGGAAAAAGAAAGGAGAGGTTCTTCTAGCCAGTTAAAACAGTCCTCCTTGCCAATACATAGTTTAGGATTTAAATTGTGCAGCCCTAACAGCAATAAACATAAGGCTATTATACATTTCATCTTGCAACCTTTATCGGTGCTAACAATGTACCACTGAATTTAGTAGATAACAGTGAATTTTGTGCATTAATTGAAGAATTGGATTCTCGGTCCAGTTTGCCTCATCGATATAAATAATAGTTAGACACCAAGACCAAGGGAACTAAACGATTTAGTAACCCTGATGGCCTGAGGCTGTAGCGTCCCGAGCATAGCGAGGGCGCTACTAAGGGCCAGAGGGGTTACTAAATCGCTTAGTTCACGTTGGTTGCAGTGTCTAACTTATTTAGACTATGGTTTAAAGTACATACCTTTATAGCCAGAGCATTAGGGTGGCATGAAAGAGCAATGCAGAACAGCAGAACGGTTTCTTCCTGAAGTCCTTACAGCGCCCACAAAAATAATTATTCGACCGGTAACCAGAGTAACAGCTAGAGCTATAGTAGATATGCCGCTTAGTCTACTATTTCTCCAGAATTATTCGCAGAACACGGAGTAGAATTGTATTACAGTATTATCAAGTACTCCAGTGTACTTTTCATGTTATAATTATTTTTCACGTACAAAATTGCCTGAGGGCGGGTTACTGAATGAACATGTGTAGGTGACTAAATGAGCATGTCAGGTGACTAAGTGATTTAGTAACCCTCTAAAATGAGCTATATCATAGTCTAAAATGGGAAAATTCTATCAAAACACCAAATCTAAAGTTTCTGGAAGTCTAGGGCATGCTACCAAGGTTAGTATATGTGAAGATATCTAACACACAAACTAAAATACTAACTAAAATTACAGAAATATAGGGTACTAGAACTAAAACTAACTAAAACTGTAGGGGGTTATGGGAACTAGAACTAAACTAAAATGAATTTGCTGTACTAAAACAACACTACAGTTTAGCTTATTTAATAGCTTTCCATTACCTTCAGCAATTTTCAAATCACTGTATGTGGGCGGAAATCCCCATTGTGTATAGCCATAGCTACCTACTATCAAATTATGAGCAATTTACACGTGCAAATTAATGTTGCAATATCGTATCGAAAAGTATCAATATTGGTCAATTTTAGTCAATATCCTATCGATATTGTATCGTTCTGAAAATCCTGGTATCACCCATCACTACTATTTGTGTTAGAAATTTTGTTTGATTACACAATACCGTAGATTCCCTAAAATTTCGACATCTCTAAATATTCGACACTCCCCATACTTTGAACGCAATGTGCTCTAAATTTCGGCAAGCAGAAAGAAAGTTTCTATTACAAGCGCGCTAATTTTTCGGCACTTGGAGTACTAGTTGACGAAGGTTTCTTTAGTACTGAGGATTCCCAGTGACCTCACATAATATGCTACCTCGATGCTGGATGAAGCACCAAGTGTGAAATTGTTCACGGAACGAACGTGCCCAACGATATCATCGTGTGACGGAACGGCTACCACAAAACGATCTTCATTTCTGTTCACAGAATAACATCTCTCCTGGAGCCCACAAACATGATACATCCTCAGATATAATGCTCTGTTAAGTCATGGAACACTTCATACAGCAACTGGGAGCTAGTGAGATTTAATTAATTATCACGAGATAGCTAGTTTAATAGTATTGATTGTGGTTTCTATTATTATTAGTGTCAAGTGACTGTATACAAAAGCGATGTAGTAATGACATTGATCATCTCTACAAGTGAGTGTTGCGGCCAGTATTGTCAGTTCCGCCACAAGGCGTCCCTGTTGGTCCCTGTAGAAAGAAATCCAGAAATTAGCTAACCAGTTAGCAGATCGCAAATAACATAGCCATGAAGCGTGCAGACTGTATTAGGGATAGATCCCTAAAACTTCGACAATAACACCTGGCTGGTACATTTTTTCCTAATTGTTCGGCCAGACACGAACGGAATTAATTTATTTCTGCCGAATTTTTAGGGAATCTAGGGTATCACTCATATACACACAGCTAGTTGCGTACCTTTATACAACACTCAAATATATTTAGTTGTGGGTTTTAATTAGCATATAGTCTGGCCATTGAGAGTACTAAGAGGGAATCCCCTTGACACACACCCCCACCTAAATTCGCCACTATGTAGTATGTGTTGTGTATCCTAAGGTTTCCTGATACATCACATGAGCTCACATTGTAGGTGGTTATCTTACCTGTCATGATCTCCGGCAAGGTGATGCAGATCAGAGCACTGATCAAGATCAAACACATCGGTGATCTCAGCTTGATGAGTTGGTCCATTGCAACCTACAACAATATTGGTATGTGTACAACCATATTTGGGGAATGGTGATTTAGGGTATTTTGTCAAATTATATATCACCATGGTAATTTGTTACTGTCATGCCTAATTTGTTAGTCAAATGCCAGCTATTTGTCTTACAGCAACTATTGCCCTAATATGATACTTGATGTGTTACTAGCTGTTTCCCTCACAGCAAGATGTTTCACCATGACGATATTGGCTCCTGGAGACTTACAAGGTAATAGCTTTGTGTCATCATTCTCACCAAGGGGTTGTATTGAGAAGTACAGCTAAAGACCATAGCTATACCTACATGTTGGTAGTGCTGTGCGATAATCGTGAATAATTGATTATCGTGAAAAGTCATAATCGTTATTGCAAAAATTTTCATTATCTCATTATCGTGATAATAGGAAATTTTTGGATACTTCTGTAAACTACATGTGGCCAACCTGAAATGAGCATCCTATAGTGTTATGTTGTCTGACTGATATAGCTACAGAAATTACATCTATTAGAGCAGTCACTCTACTTAGTGTTGGTTTCCAATAATTCCATCTGTTTGTTTGAACAGCTATTCCCACCAATACCCAGCAACATCTTTTGGCTACTAGAGCTCGGAAGGAAGATCAGTATGGCTGTTTACAATATGACCTTCAGCTTTCTGGTTTATCTGTTAATCTCATTTCCATCGAGATTGGTTGTTTAGGCCATTTTATGCCGGACACAATTGCCAACTGGCCAATGCTTGTGAAGTGACGAAGAAGACTATAAGATCCCTGTTTGAGCAGGCCGCTCGCATTGCTTGCTGTCTCCTACTCATACAGGATTTTTAATTCTAGAGCCTCCCTGGACTGGGATCTATCGGTTTGCCTAAACTGAACTTTTCTACATGCTGTAATTATTATTTTTGTATTGTACATGTAATGTAATACTGTAAGTCTTGCCAGTGTTCCTGTACTGTCCACCCAGTGGCCCAGTGTTCCTGTACTGTCCACCCAGTGGCCCAGGCCTCCTGTACTGTCCACCCAGTGCATGATACCCCTGAGTCTAGACCCCTGTACTTACGTTGTATATTGTCTTAACAAAGCAAGACGTCTCTCTCTCAGCAGTCACTGATAAACAAGAAACTTTTGGGCATAATTTGATTTTGAAAGAGCATATTCAGCTGGATCATGGTGGTTTGCTCCAGCTGTGAAGTGGTTGTGTGTAGTTGTGAATGTATGGGCTTTACCATGGTCAGTCTGTTGGTACAAATAGTACTAAATTGTTATTTTCATAATAAAATAATTAACAGTATTAGGACAGGAATATAAGAACATCCCAAATTTGACCTTTGGTGACCTTTACTGTTACTTTTCTGTTGAAAATTGGTGAAAAACAAAGATACACTTTCACACAGAGGATTGTGCCCATCCCCATATCTCACCAGCAGAGATGTACCGATATAAGAAAACTAAACCAATCCGATACCAATCCAATATGGATTAATCATTTTGAAACCGATACAATACCGATCTGATATACCGATATAACTAAGTGTATTTATTTATATTTGAGGAACCACATATGCCATGTTTTACTACAGAAGACAGTCTTAAAGGTTATTGGCTATGCTTGGTTACCCATAGTGGTGTGGCCTCTATTGATAGCTCAGACTATAAGTCACCCACAAATATTTTAATATATGCCCCTGCCAAGATTAGTCCGCATTTTAATGGCTTGTAGAGTTGGCTGGTTGTTTTATGCTGTGCTATTAGTTCATCTTATTGCTGTTTCTCCAGGCTCACCACTATGAATATTTGTTGTATTATTGGTAAGCTTTGTGACAACAAAACGGTGATTATACATGTACTTATATGGCTTCATGTAGCGTAACGCTTTTATACAAGCAGGTGAAAAGGAAGATAACTACTGTTACCTGCCCTTGTTAGCTAAATATTAGGGTTTATAATGTGGCTTGATCATTGGACAGTGTCCTCAGGACAGACATGGGGCCAAGTACATGAGTACTTATACTTAAGTACACTTAAGTACAGATTTGAAAGTACTTGTACTTTACTTAAATACTTCCTTAATTTCCCCAGTGTACTTGTACTTATACTCAAGTACTTTGCTAAGTACTTGAGTACTTAAAGTACTTGTAAGTACTACAGACGTTATACGTAGTATGTACACAATGGGTGTATAATGAGAATAACAAAATTGTATGAAGCAACTTCTTGCAATTATTTTAGTGCCTTCCTCAACCTTACTATGCATTGTGTAGCCATGATTAATGATGTCATAGCATTCCAGCAAACAAAAGCATTGCTGCTATTTATTTAAGGGTTTAAGAGAGAGAATGGCTGACAAAAACCTGAAAGTACCATACCCCTAGGTACACTTACATACTACAATACACTGAATACAGTACATATTTTACTACAGCAAAATGTACTTGTACTTTACTTAAGTATTTCCAGCATGTACTTGTACTTTACTTAAGTACTTTTAAGTGTACTTGGCCCCATGTCTGCCTCAGGATAGTTCAGTTGTATATCGGTGTATCGTATCGGTTTTTAGCAGCAATATTGGCTCCCACCGATATAGTAGAAATTTCTATATCGGCCACCGATACGATATGTATCGGTACACCTCTACTCACCAGACCCTTCGTGGCAACCTTACAATCAATCACTACTGATTTATCACTACCTATAGTATGTACACGTTGAACTGAATCCTCAAAAACATTTAATAAGTCATGGATGATGTAATTACACACAATCTTGAAATTTGGCTCATTTGTAGTACTGCTTGACCCGCTAAAGATAATTCAAAATCTTTTCGCTAAAATGTCTGACATATATTTACGGCCAATCAAAATTTTTGCCATACATTTCCTGTGGGAAGCCACATAGGTATAGTGTCCATTACAGTCCTTTCCCGAACTTGTAATCAAGCCAAATCATACATGTGTTGTTGTTGACACCTTTGCTGTTACCACTAATCATCTGTGGTTGGCTGAAATGTTAACTCTCTTGAGAAAAAAAATCCACTTTTAATTTTTAGCTGTTTTTCAGGATCCAGCTCAACTTGTACATACTACTAGATGAATAAAAAATTGGTAATTTTAAAATGGGAATAGGAATCGCTGAAAAAAGCCACAAAACAGGAAGGGATCGCTGGGGTGGTAATGTAAATCACAAATCCCTATTTTGACTCACTTCAAAATGACAGAGCATGTAACTAAAGATTTATGACAGAGTCAAAATAGGGATTTGTGGTTTACATTACCACCCCAGCGATCCCTTCTTGTTTTGTGGCTTTTTTCAGTGATCCCTATTCCCATTTTAAAATTTACAATTTTTTATTCATCTAGTTTGTGTACTTTTTATTAATCCAGTAATGGATTATGAAGAAGACTGTTGTGAATAATTTTGCATTCTGCATAGTAACACCATCAACATTTCAGTACACACATGAAACTGATCAAATTGCAATGTACATACAGACTGAGAGTCTCCTAATATGAGCTACAATTTACATTACTGGTACCTTTAATTCAGTGCAAGGATTGTTGTTATACACTTGACTGCATTATACATCAGGGTGAACTCCCTTCAGACTGGTAGAGGGCATATGTAACACCAATATACAAGAAAGGCCCGCGTACTAATCCATCGAACTATAGACCTATAGACTAGTATTTGCTGTAAGTTGTTGGGACACATCATCTCCTCAGCAATATCTTCTCATGCTATTGACTACAATATCATGTGTACAAATTAACATGGATTTCTTTGATTGATAATGAAGACTGTGGCGAATAGTGTAATTTTGCATTCTGCATAGTAACACCGTCAACGTTTCAGTACAAACGTGAAACTGATTAAATTGCAATGTGCATACAGACTGAGAGTCTCCCAATATGAGCAACAATTTACATTACTGGTGCCTTTAATAACTGTCAAATTCAGTGCAAGGATTGTTGTTATACACTTGACTGCATTATTAGAGTATTTAAATGACTGCTCTATTAGAGTATTTAATCTGGATAACCCGCCCACGTACAATAATCACCAGGGTTGGGCTGTTTCCATCCAAAAACGAAATCAAAAATAGGTCATGGACATGCACAATGACCCATTCAGCAAGCCTTGCTACTTTTTATCCCAGGATTCTCCTTGTAAACTTCACTATGCCTGTGAAACAATAATAATAATATTATTATACAACCAAGTACTAAGAATAATACGAAATGCTGTTAAAATTATGTCATTAATAATAAATAATGTTTGAGAAAACTACGAGGCCTAGAGACATGAACTAAGCGGGGATAGATTCACCTGTGAATGAAGGCACAACGGTATAATAAGTACGCCTGTTCGTGCTGATGACTTTACCGTACATGTAATTCTATATAACGCCCAGCACCACACCCTTGTTTAATTACAGATTGCTCGAAGGAGAAGATTAATAAACCTCCACAGAGTGACTACAGCAGAGCCAGAGGCCACCTTACAAACAACACACATTACAAGTATGTTTAAATGTTTGTAACTGTGTTTTTGTATGCAGGATATGTGCTCCAGGCGTCATGCAGTGAACAACCAGCTGATGACCAGTTGGGATACCAGCTGATGCACTCATAAACAACCAGCTGGAACAACAAGGTAATGAGTAATGTTATACTTGTAATGGTAGTTGTATTATACATCTTCATCCTTCATCTGGCTTGCTAGCTGCTGGAATTATTTTCCACTCGGCTTAACTACTACTCTACTGTGAGTCTGTAGTAGCTAAACAAGAAGCCGATGCAGTGCTGCATATACAACAATGTGTAACTATCTCCTGTATGTTGTGCATGGCTGTATGCATAATATTATAGACTGTGATCACTGTGCCAGTGCCACACCGCTGATATACTGGCACATCAGAGTCACCAGTGGCCTCTAGTTACAACACAGAGTCTGTTGTGCCATATAGAGGGATTGCACGCGTGATGCGTTATGACGTATTTTCGTAAAATACTTAACAACCATTGCTTGTCAGACATTTGTGGGGTAAGCGAGTGATGGCTACAGCCAGTGTCAATGGTTCAGTGTGGAATGGAACATGTTCGCTAGGTTAGTCACTAGGATAGCCGTAGTCAAAATTGTACAAAGTGTTAGGGTTCACGACTAATCGACAAAAAATTGGTATTACGCTTGTCCAACTTAGTGCTATTATTTAATGTTTGTTTCTAACCTTATCCTAACTTTTGACAGACATTCTCTTATTTGGTAAAGCGTGGTGATGAAATAAGTGCATTAGCCCCATTGCGTTCCATTGAAAAGTAAACCTCACAAATGTCAGACTAGCAACAGTTGTTAAACATTTTTATAATTCGCGCCACAATACTTTCGCATGCAAACCCTCTATTGGCTTGATTGGGATCAATTGCTAATTGTGCCTTCACCATATCCCTTATTCTGCATAGCCTCACTTCACTGCTGAGTCATCTTCAGAGACACGTCACACCTACAATATATAGTTACTTTCAATATAGCTAACTTAACTTGGTTTTGTGTAGGTTGTGTTTTAGTATTGTGGTTTTCTGATGCCAGTTAAACTCCCTTGCCTGTGTACGTATGCATATGTATCATTTCCACCGGTACACACACACTGCTCTGAGTGCTGGCTATGGCACTGTTTATACTTGCCCAATGGGTAGGTTGCAACGTTGGTGTATGTACTTGGTTGTATGTGACGCGGTCCTAGTAGTACTAAGAATAATACAAAACACGGTCAAAATTACGTCATAAATAATAAATAAATAATTAATGTTTGAGAAAACTACGACACCTAGAGACATAAACTAACCGGGGATTGATTCGCCTGTGAACGAAGGAACAAACGTATAATCGTTGCGCCCGTTCGTGCTGATGACTTGACCATACATGTAATTCTATATAACACCCAGTACCACACCCTTGCTTAATTATAGATTGCACGAAGAAGATTAGCGAATGTCGGTGAAGTGACTTCAGGAGAGCGAGAGGCCACTTTACACGAATACAAGAAGATTACAAGTAAGTTTTTATGTTTGTAACGTCTCCATGCAAGCTGCCAGTCACATAAAATATTTATTAATTAACAATACAAGAAAACATTAAAACACATGCCACGCTCTTTACAATATGAAATACAAGTAAACAATCTTGTCTTGTGCAGCTGACATGGCTAACTTCCTTTGTGTTGGTGTCAGGCAATTCAATACATGCTTAATCTTTAGCTGCCTTCACCTGACTTAGTTACTAGGTTCTGGCTGGCTTGGCTGTCTTCCTTTATCTGGTTCATCTGGCTTGCGTACTCCTACAGTATTGTGTAGCTATCTCCTGCAAGTTGTGTATGCATAATTATAGTGTGTCACCCGTCACTGTGCCATTGCTATACACCACTGATGAACCTTATTTAGCTCTAGTTGATGTTGATATACTGTGCTGTATATTGGCTAATAATTTTTATCTGGTGATGTTGCCTATAATGTATTGCTGCATACAATACTGCAATAATGTATAGTTCCCTCCTGTATGTTTTATATACATAATTACATATACTGTGTACACATCACTGTGCCATTACCACACCAATGATGTACTCGCGCTTAGCTACTGGTGGCCTTTAGTTACGATGCCACTATTGTGTTGTATCTGTCACTACTGTGACATATTGAGTTGATTTGGGGATCATGCCTTCACCACCTAATAGCCTCACCTGGGGGCTGTCACGTTGGTATATGTACTTGGTTGTATGTGATGCGGTCCTAGTGAATAATAATAATAATAATAATAATATGAACAAACGGGCATATTTCAGTTTTGTCTGAAATACACATACTGTTTCCTTTCCACTTGATACTTACTAGTGGACCAATACTCATTGCAAAGAACCACCAGAGGGATGTTGTGAGTTGAAGGATGCTTTTCAAGGTGGTTTTTAGGTGTGCGTTCTATTAGGATTTTTGCAAAAAACATGGGCGATCCCTATTATGAACCCACTACCGTGGTTCATGATAGGTCAGCACTCAGTTTCACTGTAGAAATAAACAGTGGTGTATTAAGATAACCCCAAACTATGTTATGACATGAACAATTGTGCAAGTTACTTTACTTGCAAATGTTACGTATTACCTAAGTAATGAAGTTACTGTAACAAGTCTAGTAATATTATTACTACAAGTAACTAAGGGGTCATCCATAATTTTCAGCATTTTCACAAGAGTACAGAGAGTACTCTTTTCCATAACCCCCTCCCCCCCACCTAAAAGCGTACTATTAAAAATGTTGATATCGATCGTAAATTGTTGTATGTATGTATGTGTGTATGTCACATATGAAATTGTTTTTAAGAGTTATTGTTGCTGTTTTTACACTGTAGGAAATGCAGACAGATCAATCACACAAGAAGTTATTTACATGTGTGAATTTGTGTGACAGTCATATACTTATTTCTTTTTAGGTCTTCCCCTTTCCATTTTGTAATTTTGTTCAGTCTGGTGTTTCTGAAGCTGGTATTTGGTGGGATAAATTTCACCATAAACAAGACATTTTATCTCAACTTTGGACTTCTTTGACTGTGAAGTAGATTCTGATTCCTCTCGTGACCTAGTTCCACTGTGTATCAGGCATGTGTGGCGCTCCTTGTCAGCTTCACTGGTAAAAACATAACGGAAATGTGCACATCACAGAAATGGCTATCTGTTGGCTGTCTTCAATATAATGCATCAAATTATCATCAGTACTACAGCTTGAAACACCTGTACTAACTTGCTGAGTTACAACACTTTGTACATTATCATGAGCTTCAGCACCACTACTGACGTCATCTTCTACTGCTACAGTTTCTTCATTCACTGTGCTTGTCTGCAAAGAAAACAAGTTATAGGTAGCTGTCGTTCAATACATTGTGCAAGTCACCTATTTGTAAACACTACTTCTATAAATTAAACCGGCTATCTGGCAAGTTACAATCCTGCATGTATGAAATAGTGCTAAACCTATCAATCTAACCATTTAGTACTGTACAGCTACGTGCTTTAAGTACAGTGAAAACAGTTTTTTACTGAAAGCGATCCTGGCTATTACCTAACATGGCCTAGTCATGGCTACCTGCATACCTAATGTACAGCTAGCTACGTGGTATAGCCTGTTTATATATTGTACCTTGAAAAATGAATCAATACGCCTTGTCCTGCTCCACTTCAAGTGTTGCGCAGCTTTTTTCAGTGCTGCCACATAGTGCTCTTTGCTGTAAACAACTCGCTCCTTCCACTCTACTTGCGCGCTTCACGCCCTCTTTATTTTCGTATCGTTCGTCACAACAAAGGCGTTTACGAAATGCTGGTAATGATTAGTTGGTGACTTGTGTACACTATCTGGATGCCTAGCGAGTTCAAGAAGAAACTGCCTTGCCTCGAGCTGCAACTCACATTTCGCTATCTTGATACTGAAATTGTATGCGCATGCTAAATTATTTAGAATTATTTTTATATAGCGCTACTAATATCAACATTATTAAAAAGCGTACGCATTGGATTTACCCCCTCCCCCCCAGCGTACGCTCTGTACGCTTGCGAAAATGCTGAAAATTATGGATGACCCCTAAGTTACTACTAATCCACTGAGTAATGTCTAGCCACAACGATGTAACAAAGCAGCTTATTGACCAGTTTCTTTCTCTTGAATACAATTATGACCAAGATTTACACATTGTCCAACAACACAATCATGTCACATGATAAGGTGCGCCTTTTGAAGCCACATAAATGCTGTTCTTTTTATCTTTGATACAGGCAAAAAGGAAGCTACAGGAATCTAAACTACTGCTTCGAAGATTGACCTAACTTTCTACTATACAGAGACCAAAGTATAAGATTGTACCTTGTTTCATTCACGCGCTATAATCTCTCAAAGTTACTCCATACATTTTTTTTATTCCGAGATACTGGCTGCTTGCACAAGCATCAACTTCGCTGTGAAGATTCTTCAATAAACTTGTGGAAACTTAGCGCAGGAATTTGTCTTTGCACTTCTTCAGCTTGTGTTGGCTACAAATCAGCTTGCGTTCGCACGTGTCTTCAAAACTAGCACTTACTTTCAGGCTAATTCACTCTTGGGCGCCTAGACGATCATTTTCATGATGATTTTCAAACGAAACAGGCTGTTTCTTGGCCAATTTCTTTGGCGCAAAACACAGCCGCCTAACACGGATACTTTGAGTATGTGTAATATTGCCAATTATGATGTAACAGCCGCATGTGGTTATGTGGGTTGTCCCTTGAATGGCTTCAAAAACCCGCTAGCACCCTTAAGGCTGTGGACACAAAGTAATATTATTATAGTTGTTTTATTTTATGGGTAATATGTAACTGTAACTAAGTTGCAAGATGTAATGAGTTACTTTTAAAATGTAATTGCCCCAACACTGCCTATTAAGGATAAACATTTTGCTCCCAACAGATCTGGTTAATAATCTCTGAAAGAGGAAACCTCTATATTACAGCAAAAGTTCTGGCTCCCAAGATGCCCATAATAGAGAGGTTCCACTGTATTGCATTAATTATTCCACCAGAAATTTTGGCATTTTGAAGGTTTTTTGGGGTGGGGGTGGGTATATCACAGCGGGGGTGGGTATATCACAGCGGGGGTGGGTATATCACAGCGGGGGTGGGTATATCACAGCAGGGGCGGATCTAGGATTTATAAAAAGGGGGAGCTAACTCGAGGTACTATTCTCTTGGGTGGAGGTGTGCAAAGCATGCTGGAACTAGGGGCCCCCAGGAAATTTTTGAAAAATAGATGCTAAAATACTGCAATTTGGAGACATTTCCACATAAAATGCATATTTCTGCCTGTAGATATCTTATATACTGCCTTTATATATATATATATGTGTGTGTGTATGGCTCTCTGCAGCATTTGCTAACAGAAAAATTTGGGTAGGTTCAGACAACCAAGTACATGATGCACCCTCTCACAATTGCATGCATGATAGAATAATAATGTTGAAACTGAAATTTGAATGATACGAGATTGAACCTGAGAGCATTTTCAATGGAAATTGTGTACCTGAATTAAGTATACCGGTACTGGTAATAACTACACAAGTAGATGAACAAGCCTTTTAAACAGACCAATGCACTTCATTGTATGTATAGGCACAGGCAGATTTGGAAAAATTCCATACCAGAACCAACTTTTATGCTTACACTGAATGTTTTATTAAAGTAGTTAGGTGACTGTTCTATTAGAGTAGTTAGGTGACTGTTCTATTAGAGTATCTCGATCTTGTACACCTCCAATGCTGATCCGGGTCCTTGTTGCATAACCTTTAGCATAAATCCACTGATAATGCCTTGGAAAGATGTTTATAAGGTGGTATTTATATTATTAGTGATCATATAATTATGCTAAGACAAAGTTTCATTATAATTCTCAGCATATTGATCAAGTAAAGCCTAAAAGTGAAGGGGGGGGGGGGGGGGGGGGGAAGGCCCACCCCCTAGATCCGCCCCCGCACAGGTGATAGTAATAGGGGCGGTGGGTGGGTGGGAAACCCATAGGAGCAAGGAATGGATGGAAGACACGAGTGAATCAACAGGCCCAGTTTGAGGCCAGAATAGTTTATCCACTGAGAGCACTTGTTGCAGTCACAAAACCCGTCCACCTGACTGATGCTATCTGGGTAAGTCTGTTCCAGAGTGGTATCAAGGTGTCAGATCATCTACTATGGTTTCACAGGGCTCTGAAAAATTGGGCCGAGTGGCAGGAGGATAGCAGTGAAAATCATCAGCCTAGCTAACTGTTTAAATTACTTTTTTTGCAAACCTGGTCACATATCAAGGTGTTAATTTTCCATATCAACACTTTTCATATTTAGCACAAAGTACTCACGCTGTTGTATAGAGGTTATCCGTTTGACGTCACATTAAACATTTTTCATATAAGTACAGGTTATCCTTGTGAATGTGCAAAGCAAGAGTGAATTAGAATCCGAAGAATGCTAGTGAAAACAAGAAAGCTGTGGTGCATTTATTATGTTATTTGTTGCTTAGTAATATCATTTTGCAACTGGAAGCATAGATATACGACTCTTAATAGGGATTGGAAATGGCGTCACGTGCCAGAAATAGGCTTGTTTCGAATGTTACGGGTAGTTTCCATAATTTGTATCGTATACTAATTTAATTGTCCCCTAATGAAGTTTTAAAGTTTTGTGAGAGTGATTTAGAACCCAAGAGCGAAGTGTTCTACTATCCTACTAGCTTTGTTCCACAGCTTTGACATTAGATTAAAGCTTGATAGACAAATGGTTACGCTAGACAGCAGCTGTGCAGAATTAGGAGAGCAGAAACACGACAGTACAACAACACCTAACCAAGTTGTAACCAAGGAAATACGCAGCTTTTAAACTAGAGGTGTGGCTTACAAACCATACTGTTCAATTCTAATAACCAAAGGGGTTCTAAAAAGCCACGTATCATCGATACTAGAAGGTGTACACAGCTGCTACACTAACAGAAACGTACCTCAGTGTAGAAGCGATACTGAAACGGCACGATATGACAAGTTTCTTCTGTGGGAAAGGCCAGTCAGTGACTTCCACCAAAGCAACTTGTATCACTCAACCTTAGAGAACTTTATTATTCTACTAAACCTACACTGATAGTCTACAGTAAAGAGAAATGTTAGTCCTTTCATGCTCTTCAAAGCGGTAACAAGTAAAACGTGCCTCGTATCTAACCAGTGACGTCATGTGTACAGGTAGTATGCTGGGTGCGTGATGCCATTTCCAATCCCTATTAAGAGTCATATATTTGTTGTTTATTTATTTTATTTATTAAGGCTTTACAGCACAAGTGCTGAAGGTCTGTAGGACACGTGGTCCTACAGCCTGTTTAAAGTTGTTACATACCTATGCTGGGCCATTAAACTCCAGCTGCTTGTCAGCTTGTACCACATAGTTAACACAGTCCCCTTTATTCCCGCTCTTCAATTGGCTATTAATATAAGTAACTCACTCGGTGTAGCAATTTCCCCAAGTTTTTCTTTAATTGTACAAAATCACAGAAAGTTTCATTTTCTTGCATGGGCCCCATTGATTTTTGCCTCAAAAACATGGTGTCTAGTCACCGTTACTAACTTAAAATGACATAAACAGATAACCTCTATAGACACTGTACTGACATGGGGTTCTTTTTCATGCACTTTGCAAAAATTTCTATAACATGCAAACATAAACGTATAACTTGATTGCCTTGAACTTCTGCACAAATAAAGAACATAATATAAAGTTTACTATGAATCTGATTAATATGCACAGGATTTTTTGCATGGTTTTAAATGATGCCTGAGGGAGATAAGGACAATGGCTAGAAAGGTTACTAAAGGTAAAATTAATTTCTATGTCCAGTAACCTATATGATACTGCTCCACTAAAAAGAGACAAGTATATAGAGTGGACATTTGTGTGGCTATAGATTCTCCTGTATACATGCAACATAACTACAACTATTATATGGTCTGTATGTTGCAAGTATTACACAACAGTTAGTATAGTGAGAAGATAAAAGTTAAAACTAAATGTGTTAGGTAAATGTCAGTGCATGTGCAGTGCTTAGCTAACAAATCATTTAATATTTAGTAACAATTCATTGAACAGTTACTAGATCTTGCTATATAACACATACACTACGCACACACACTACGCGCGCGCACACACACACACACACACAAAGAGGATATTCAAGAAAGGCTAAAATATAAATGACTCCCCCTCATACAAGTAATAATAATATGTTATTATTTTACAGTTCTGCTCAACTACTACACTGCTCTAATACTCAACTCAATTATGGTAGCTCTACTACTCTATTATGGCAGAGGGAAGAAAGAACACAAGACATGATGAATATTGTATATTAGGACAATGTAATATTGTACAATAATTTGTTAGTAGTTGTACACAAGATGTTAGTACCTCTATTGACATTACCCCTAATGAAACTGCCCCTAATTATGTCACTCCTAATGACATTACCCTTAATGACAGTATGACATCAAACTAGACTTTGTAGGAGTAACAGTGGCTAAGAAACACTTTTTACAACTAGTCCTTAAGAATGGGATGGGGGATCTGCTATCTAAATAGCAATGTGATGGTTTGTTGTCCAGTTAAGATCTGCATGCTCTAACTATAAGGGATCTGTTCCCTGAATCTGTGACAATATTGAATCTTGAAGCGGCAATTTGAAAGAAAAGAAGGGACTGAATAGTGAACTGAAGGGGATGAAATTTGTAAAGACTGAACAGCAAGGCTTGATTGAGCCAATTATGCTTTGAAAATAGCCTATTATGCTTTTGAGCAGTGCTCAAAAATCCAGCCTATTATGCTTTCAAAACCTATTAGAGATTATATCAGCCTTTCCTGACTGCTGTGTATTACAGTAAGTGACTGCCATATCTCAGATCTTATATCTGTGAAATGTAAATAAACGAAAATAACGTTGCACATTTTCTTGCTATGAAATGCAGTACTAGGGTGTATAGTATGCTGGATCCTTAAAAAAGAAATGGCTAAAAATTAAAAATGGATTTTTCTCAAGAGTTAACATTTCAGCCAACCAGATGAAGGTGTCAACAACAGACATGTATGGAATTACAAGTTCAGAAAAGGGCTGTAATGGACACTGCACTTTATGGCTTCCCATAGGAAATGTATGGTGAAATTTTTGATTGGCCATAAATATTGTCAGACATTTGACAAAATGAGTTTAAAATATTTTTAGCGGGAAAAGCAGTGCTACAAATGAGTGAAATTTCAAGATTGTGTGTAATTGCATCAATAAAATGTTTGAGGATCCAGCTCAACACATACGTACTATAGTGTGTTCTGCATTTTTGGCACACACATTGCACATTTAAAATCGTCCAATTATGCCGGCATAGTTGGTACACCATACACAGCCAAGTTTGGGTTTGGAAGCACTTTAAACAATTCTTATTAAAAACAATCATTTTATTATGAAATTTTAATAGCAGACTGTAACAGTAGCCATGACTACAGATTGGATTGTAAGGTAAGGAACGGTGGATCACACACATTGTACACATACGTCACTTGTGTGGTCAGGTAAACCAATTGCCATAACTAGACCAAAGTCAAGTAGCCTGCTTTTTAGCCCCTGAGAAGTGAAGTTCAATAAAATAAGTAGCTACTTCTTTGTGATTGGTTTGATTTGAACCATAAGAAATGTTAGATAATAGACCTTTTGTTTGGTGTAATGCACCTATCAATGTATTGCCCCACTCCCCCCCCTCGGGCATATGTGGGGATTTGACACAGCCGAATGTCAAATGCCCCATAGTAGGGCAAACCTATCGTGTCAAATCCCCACCGTTGGCCCCAGTTGCAACGCGGGATTTGACAAAGCGAAGGAAGTTACAACAAAAAACATTTGGATGCTTACTGAACGATCGTCAAATGCCCCATAGTGGGGCAGCAGTTTCGTGTCAATTCCCCCTGTAAAGCCCCACTTACGCCCGAGGAGGGGGTGGTGGGGCAATACATTGATAGGTGCATAACCATCACATTATAAGGCCAAAATGTTTACTCCAGTGGATTGTAGTCAATTTCAAATCTTGTAGTTTCAGGTGGAACATTGTCCACCAGATTGAATGGTGTGCACGGTTGATATCAAAGTTGCAGAAGTGGTTCAAGTTACCATAGACAGCCGAGTTAGTCTACATAGTTACAATGCTCCTCGATATCATGCTTCTGGGCAATCGTACATGATAGGACACTACAAAGAGGTATACCATCTTGTTCGCTCGTCACTTCGGTTACCGCTTCACTACCAGCCGGAGGGTTTTTATATCAAAGTGAAAAGTGCACGCTACAGCTAGAGCAGCGTTGCTGTTGCGACGCGTCACTTCTATAGGGCCGTGTGCTGGTTAATGTAAGGCCATACCTATTTGATCTAATGTTGCGCAGACCTGACCGACTGCACTGATTTTTCTTCAAATGAAATTTTAAAAATCACGTGTGCGGATCACGTGTTCTTAATTAAAGACAACACATCAACACCCTCGTGATATAGTCTAAAACTGGCCATTGAAGATTGTCCAATGCTCTAAAATTGTAGAATACGATAGAAAAGCTTTTGGAGATTCACGTTTAAATCTGATGCTACTAGAAGAGTATGAAACCTAGCCAGATTTTTATAGCTACATTCATTATTTGCATTTTGTATGCTTGTGTTTAAAATTTTTTTCATTTTCAAACCGACCTACCTACCTAAATTTTAAATAATTTTGCCCGCGCAACTTAAGATCAAATAGATCGAGATACTCTAATAGAACAGTCACTTTAAGGTGAAATTGTAGCTGTGCACTTGGAAATGGTCAATTAACATAGATTAATGCTGAGCAAAATAGATAATTCTTGAGCGAAATATGAAGCATAAATAGGTGAAAAATAAAAGAATTGCTGGAAAGAAAAATAGGTGGGAAAAAAAAGCAAAATAGGCTCGTCCCTAGTTTTGTACAAATGTCAAAGTCACATCATCAGCGAAGATTTTGGCATTTAGCTACAATGCATTAGCTGATCATCATTGATGTAAAATACGCTAATAATTAAAGTAATCTCATGTGACCACACATGGCAGTTGCCATGTGTGGTCACATTTCTAAATGTTTTCATTCCTGTTAATACCACATATAGGCCAGTTTAATCCAAGATACTGTTATAAGATGGATGGGGTGGATATTGTCAAGGTAAATGAGGAAGAGGATTTGAGGGTCTTGAATCTCAAGTGTCATAGTCAGTGTTCAGCAGTGCATGGTTAACAAACCTAATAGACTTCTTGGCCTTATTAAACAGACCTTTTTGAATATTTCCACAAATTCATTTACATGTCTATACAAATCATTAGTACATCCTATTTTGGAATATGGTAACTTGGTTTGGGGACCTTACTATAAAACAGACATCCAAAAATTAGGAAAAATCCAGCAGAAACCACTGGAATGATCCAATCTATAAGACATCTGGAGTATGAGGAACAATTGAAAGTACATTACAGAGGCGACATGATTATTGTCTACAATATGCTACACAACAAATACGATATATATAGAATATTATGATTTTTACTTTTTCACCCATTATACCCATACCAGAGGTCACACATTTAAGCTATTTTAAAAACAGATACCAGGAAATATTTTTTAAAAGAAGAGTTGTTGAACCATGACTTACCCCAAGAAGTAGTTTGTACAGCATCAGTTGATGATTGTAAGAAATTAATTGACCATCTAACACTATGCGTATAGTAGAGTAAGTGTGCTACATGTATGGTGTGAACAGTAGGTAGTTCTAGACCGTATAGTAGAGTAGCTGTGCTACATGTATGGTGTGAACAGTAGGTAGTTCTAGACCGTATAGTAGAGTAGCTGTGCTACATGTATGGTGTGAACAGTAGGTAGTTCCAGACCGTATAGTAGAGTAGCTGTGCTACATGTATGGTGTGAACGGTAGGTAGTTCCAGACCGTATAGTAGAGTAGCTGTGCTACATGTATGGTGTGAACGGTAGGTAGTTCCAGACCTTATAGTAGAGTAGCTGTGCTACATGTATGGTGTGAACGGTATGTAATTCCAGACCGTATAGTAGAGTAGCTGTGCTACATGTATGGTGTGAACAGTAGATAGTTCCAGACCTTATAGTAGAGTAGCTGTGCTACATGTATGGTGTGAACAGTAGATAGTTCCAGACCTTATAGTAGAGTAGCTGTGCTACATGTATGGTGTGAACAGTAGGTAGTTCCAGACCTTATAGTAGAGTAGCTGTGCTACATGTATGGTGTGAACAGTAGGTAGTTCCAGACCGTATAGTAGAGTAGCTGTGCTACATGTATGGTGTGAACAGTAGATAGTTCCAGACCTTATAGTAGAGTAGCTGTGCTACATGTATGGTGTGAACAGTAGGTAGTTCCAGACCGTATAGTAGAGTAGCTGTGCTACATGTATGGTATGAACGGTAGGTAGTTCCAGACCTTATAGTAGAGTAGCTGTGCTACATGTATGGTGTGAACAGTAGGTAGTTCCATACCATATATATAGTAATTGTATTTTTGTAACTGTAAAGATTGTATGTAAGGGTATCACCTTGCACAGGCACATTCCTTTTGTGTATCCCTTTAAACAATTTGATAATAATAATAATAATAATAATAATAATATAGTAGAGTTGCTTAGCATCAAATTTTGAGGAAATCGTTACGAAGCAGATAAAAGCACCATTTTTTCTGAAGGTTTGTTGAAGCATTTGAACCATTTTTAGAAGGGGTGCCATGCCCCCATTATTATTGGTCACTGTTTGTCGCAAAAAAAATCTAAATACTCTAATAGAGCAGTCAACCACTAACAGATACTTTGTAAATATCTCCTTTAATAAGCTGTAGGCTTGTAGCTAATAATTTATCACAAAAAAAACAGTCTAAAATGTCGTCATAACAGATCTTCTATAATCTATAATATTCCTGGGGAACATAACCCTAGGCCTAGACCTCAGAATGGCATCCAAATGTGCTGTATTATTCAAACTTCACTGTGTAATTTCATTTTCAAAGTTACCCTATCTGGATTCCCCACACTGCATGTTAAGAGTATAAGGGTAAGGAAAGCAACATTTTGTTTGGCTTCTCTTAAGTTGTTTATTCAGTGTACAGTAATTCTAATTTTTGACTTGTTTGTCCTTAAACTTGCCAATCTCATAGTAGGACAGCATATCGTAACAGTTTACATCTTTGGTGTGCTTCCAACTAATGTTTATATGTGACATAATTACGTTGATGATCTAGAAACCTATTCTGCTGGGGAGTCTAGTTTGTAAGCATTTTTTGAGTTTTTAAAATTACATTCAACTACTGCATGTCATGGATAGCGTAGTAATTGATTGCAACCTCATGGAGTAGGTCCACCCTGTTATGACTATACAGAATGCAATTTTACCATGCAATTTTAGATGACATGATAGAGTATCACTTGAATAGACAGTCTACAGGCAACCCAAGATTCAAAAAGATGCATGCAGAAACATACAGTATATATCTCAGCAAACAAATCTATAATGGAGGTACTTGAAATGCAAAGTAGTCAACAGACTGAATTGTCCATGTAGTTACTTCAGAGCTTATGATCCTCATGCAAACAGTGAACATTGTATCACGACAATCTATTCTAAAGTGGTGGTGGCTCTGTGGTGCTTAATATGTCACATAGTAATAATACAGCGTGCAGACAGGATAGGTTTGTAGACCAATGCAAAGCAAATTCTTGAAAAGTAATATCCATCTTATTGTAGTATAGTGCATCTAATTAGCTACGTATAGCCAATTGTGGCTCAAACATTAATATAGATTATTAGTTTGCTTAGGGGCTCGTGCTGACACATTCTCTAAAATTTTACAGACTCTTTTCCACAACCTAAAAAGCATAGGGAAAAGCAAGAATGTATATTTGGTGGCAAGTGTAGTTATAATAACCAACCAAGAAAGCTGTCTAAAATTTCGTGCATCTCTCCCAGCACCTTTTAAAGTTTTCAGCAATGTGAAAGATTTAGCATTGTCTCTACTTCAAAGTAGTCTTGCCAGCCAGCCTGTATTTTTTTTATCCTTTTGTCATTTGATTGGGAAAAAAGATTTGGGATTTGGTCTTTTTTCGACCAAATTACAAAAGAAAAACTAAAGGCTGGCTGAGTTTAAAGATGCAAGGGTAGGTTGTTCAGCAAATGAACTGAGAAATCTACCCTTGCATTCTTATCATAAAGACAATACTAATTATAAATCTTTTACATTGGTCGAAGCTTTAAAAGGTGTTGGGAATGATGATTATGTGTGGTTAAAAACAAAACGGCCATTAAGTAGCTCCAGCATAGTAAATTAACAGTATACCATACACTTGAATGTGGAGTTAGTTTTCGTATTTTAATTGAATTATATAATTGGCATTCAATATGTACAAACGAATCAGTAAATTGTAGTGTGTTATCTTTTGCATGTATGCAATTTGCAATGAGTAGTCTTCTGTATGGGTCTAACGTTAACAGTCATCTCCAAATTGCACTGTGTGCATGAACTATATGATTTGTGTATTACACTAGTCCAAACGCCTGTTGATACATTGACCACAGCACGGTTGTGAACATTCATCTTAAACATTGGTATTAACTGCCACTAACTGGTCTAAGAAGGCTATATATTCAAATTGTACACATACGAAATTACAGTGCCATTTGCTAATTCATTTGACAAGTCTGTACATAGTGAATGCAAAATATAAAAACTACATAAGGCCACTCCAAGAAAATTTCTTGTTTCCCATTTCATTGACCTCAAAATACATGCGGGCGGGTGGTACATTATCCATTATGGATATTTCCACTAATTTTCGAAATTCATAACTAACTTACAGGTAAGAATACAGTAGAAATATTTAAACTAAGAACCTGAACAGTGAAAAGCTAGCTAAATGGACTTTCTGAATGCTAAACTAGTTACTGCTATGCAAATAATGCAATCACAGGATTAAAATGTTCAGTTGACAGCAATAATGAATGACCATGCGGGAAGAGAATCTGCATGCAGGTGGGAAATAATGAAGTGGCCTAAGTGTATTTCACTCTATATATATACTGTGAATGTACTATATTGGGGCTGCTGCTAATGGCCATTTTGTTTTCAGCCCACACATAATTAGTTTGGTGGGCACCCCTTCTAATATTGATAAGTACACCATAAAGAACTTGTATACCAAAAATGGTGCTTTTATCTGCTTTGTAACAAAATTTTTTGTTAAGCTACCCTACTAGTACTATGTAATAAGTTTACTGAATGTACTTTTGTACCTGTTGACCAGGTGTGACAGGCTGTTCAGTTACCTGTTGATCAGGTGTGACAGGCTGTCCAGTTACCTGTTGATCAGGTGTGACAAGCTGTCCAGTTACCTGTTGACCAGGTGTGACAGGCTGTTCAGTTACCTGTTGATCAGGTGTGACAGGCTGTTCAGTTACCTGTTGATCAGGTGTGACAGGCTGTCCAGTTACCTGTTGATCAGGTGTGACAGGCTGTTCAGTTACCTGTTGATCAGGTGTGACAGGCTGTTCAGTTACCTGTTGATCAGGTGTGACAGGCTGTTCAGTTACCTGTTGATCAGGTGTGACAGGCTGTTCAGTTACCTGTAATAAATAAGATAATTGGCAAATGCCAAAAATGGACATGGCAAGGAAAATTAATTTAGTCCATTCTGGGCACCCAGACCTTGTCTAGAGTGGCATGCTACCCACCACAAGAACACAAACACGTGCACGCTTGCTCACACACACACAATACAAAGAGACAACAAACACACAACAGATATATGGCTTCATGTAAAACAGAATGGTTTCAATTCATAAAACAAATTGTATTGTATTAGTTGGTAATGGTGCAGTGTTTATGATAGAGATGATGGATGGCTTGTAGTCCATGAGCAGCTGATGACAGTCTGGCATACTCTGAATACTTTGACCTCGTGTGGTCAAGCTCTGATAGTTTGTCATCGATCAGGAACACCTGCATTGTGACAGAACAGGTGACACACTGGTACACTACATTACACAACTAGTGACACACTTGTACACTACATTGCACAACTAATGACACACTGGTACACTACAATCCACAACTAGTGATACATTGGTACACTACATTGCACAACTAGTGACACACTGGTACACTACATTGCACAACTAATGACAGACTGGTACACTACATTACACAATTAGTGACACACTGGTACACTACATTGCACAACTAATGACACACTGGTACACTACATTACACAACTAATGACACACTGGTATACTACATTGCACAACTAATGACACACTGGTACACTACATTGCAAAAACTAATGACACACTGGTACACTACATTACACAACTAATGACACACTGGTACACTACATTACACAACTAATGACACACTGGTACACTACATTACACAACTAGTGACACACTGGTACACTACATTGCACAACTAATGACAGACTGGTACACTACATTACACAATTAGTGACACACTGGTACACTACATTGCACAACTAATGACACACTGGTACACTACATTACACAACTAATGACACACTGGTACACTACATTGCACAACCAATGACACACTGGTACACTACATTGCACAACTAATGACACACTGGTACACTACATTACACAACTAGTAACACACTTACCCCCTTAACAGACAAAAACACTTTACAGTTTTTCACACATGAGTAAAACTGATAAGTATCCATATCAGCTGCTATCACACTGTTTCTATGGTGACGCCCAATACTGATCTCTACTCCAGTAGGTTGCCTGTCAGTACTCAACATGGCACCATAACAAAGACCAGTTTTAGTTGATGGTGGTGGAGGGAAATCAGTTTCACCAAGAGTCATACTGACTTCACAAGTTTCTATCATTTCTTTGTGTACTGGCTTAAATGGTAACATGTCAGACTGCTCTCTCCTTTTCTCCCAATAATGCTGCACATAGACTATTCTTAGTGACACATCTGTTGCACACTTCTCACCTTGGTTCTAAAGTCATTCCTTAAATCAGGAATATATCGTTCTGTCAACTGCTTGTTGTTTGGTCCACTATATACTTCGTCAGTGTTCCAGCCAATCTCCTTTAACCAACCATTATGATCACCTTGTTCCTGTGTGCAGTCAGTATTTATATATTTCACTAATTTTTATTCAAACAAGCTACACCATATTAGATAAGTTATTGATACCTCAATGAAGTACTTGTGAATGGAGCAAGGCAGTCAGGGACAGTTCACTAACTAGAAGAGTACCTGCTTTACCCATACAAAGTGATAGCCATGGTCAACCCTTACTGACACAGTGGAAGATCCAGACATTTAGTCATTTAATTCCACTCTGACACAGCCATGATAACTACATACAGACTAATTAGCTAGCAACGACCCGCAACATTGCTTCGTAGCAGCATTTTGTCAATCCAGAAAGATTTGAAGCCTTAGCAAAGCAGCTACAACAGGGGCGGAAGAGAAGGGGGGCTGTAGCCCCTCTTAAAAAGATTGTGGAGAGGATTAGCCCCCCTAAAATTATCTATAGCTGAACTTCATTCCAAGATCGATATACCCTAATAGAGCAGTCACCCTAATACAACAGTCAACTAGTATTAATGGTGACTGCTAAAATTACTTTCAGATTCAATTTTGAGAGTCTTGAGAGTCTAAATCTCAAAACTTTGCTAGAGGGTGGCATGCCCCCAGACCCTTTATAGCCTCAAGATTCCTAATAGAACAGTCACCCTAGTACACAAATAGTTTTCTGATAAACTGCTAAATTATCAAAATTTTCTGGGGAACATGCCCTCAGACCCCCTAGATTAGCATACTTTGTACACTAAGACATGTCATCCCCTGGCCACACCCCAGCCCCCCTAAATAAAGGTGCCTCCTCCTACAATACATATTACTGTTAGAGATATTTACACACTTCAACACTTTGAGTAACTCATGAAGTTTGGCCACCAGAAGATACTGACTGTGGTGTATGTAACTGGCTGTGGTGTGTGTGGTGTGTGTCACTGGCTGTGGTGTAATTAACTGGCTGTGGTGTGTGTCACTCTGGCTGTGGTGTGTGTCACTGGCTGTGGTGTGTGTCACTGCCGGGTGGTGTGTGTCACTGGCTGTGGTGTGTGTCACTGGCTGTGGTGTGTGTCACTGGCTGTGGTGTGTGTCACTGGCTGTGGTGTGTGTGGTGTGTGTCACTGGCTGTGGTGTAATTAACTGGCTGTGGTGTGTGTCACTCTGGCTGTGGTGTGTGTCACTGGCTGTGGTGTGTGTCACTGCCGGGTGGTGTGTGTCACTGGCTGTGGTGTGTGTCACTGGCTGTGGTGTATGTCACTGGCTGTGGTGTGTGTCACTGGCTGTGGTGTGTGTCACTGGCTGTGGTGTGTGTCACTGGTTTTGGTGTGTGTCACTGGCTATGGTGTGTGTCACTGGCTGTGGTGTGTGTCACTGGCTGTGGTGTGTGTCACTGGCTTTGGTGTGTGTCACTGGCTGTGGTGTGTGTCACTGACTGTGGTGTGTGTCACTGGCTGTGGTGTAATTACTGGCTGTGGTGTAATTACTGGCTGTGGTGTAATTACTGGCTGTGGTATGTGTCACTGGCTGTGGTATGTGTCACTGGCTGTGGTATGTGTCACTGGCTGTGGTGTAATTACTAGCTGTGGTATGTGTCACTGGCTGTGGTGTGTGTCACTGGCTGTGGTATGTGTCACTGGCTGTGGTGTGTGTCACTGGCTGTGGTATGTGTCACTGGCTGTGGTGTAATTACTGGCTGTGGTGTAATTACTGGCTGTGGTATGTGTCACTGGCTGTGGTGTAATTACTGGCTGTGGTGTGTGTTACTACTGACTGTGGTACTCCAAGCTTGTAATGTGCTAGACCAAATACATGAGCTATATTCCTCTACTAGTGATCACCTCTACTTGTATATGACTGATCTGTGGTAATTACAACAAGGTTAGTGTATCCACATTAAGGAATAACCCAACAGTACTAAGGAACAGCCCAACAGTACTAAGGAATAACCCAACAATGCTAAGGAATAACCCAACAGTACTAAGGAATGACCCATCATACCTTTGTCAACTCCAGGTACAATCTGGTATACCAGAGCCTCTGATTGGTTAGAGTTGTAGATGGCATTTTGTCCACAAATTGTCCTAACCACTGCTGGTCCCACCTCTGAGTTTCCACCTCTAGGTCAGCTATTACACTTGGCCGAACATCTATCACTTGTGTAGCATAACGATGATCATTGGTATGCTCGTACATTCCTGAGTGGATGTTGACTGCTGTCTTGGAAATGACCAAATCACCAACTTTCACATTCCCGATCTCCAAACTGGTGACACATGTTCCTGTGAGCAAGGCCATGTCTGGTCGAAACCTTTCCACCATGTGCTGGCAAGCTTGGCTCGTACCATTTTGGTCAGGGTAAAACAATATCAAGTGAACCTCATTGAACAAGGTTGCCTCCTAATGCAACAATATACACTCTAAATAATGTTCCCCAGGAAACATATCATAAAATATAAGGTGTTAACACGAGTGTTGCTACAGAGGAGGTTGGTTGTCATAACAACCAAACATGGCACCAGGTGTTAAGGCTTGTTATTAGCTAGGAAAGTAATGTGTTGTGGTTTGTAAGGGATCTGGGACACATATAACATGGACAAGTACATGAAAAAATTTGGAATTATCAACTAGAGTAGGGATCATAGCACATCGATAAAAAGTACTGAAACAAGTTTGAGTAGTCCATGACAGTAAAACAATAAGAACTGTTATATCCCTACTGTGCTCAAGATACCATAACAGAAATGCACATGCAGTAGGGATATAACTAGGGCTCAAACAAATAGTGGTTTTCACTATTCGAATATTCTATATTCACAACTACTGAATATTCGAATATTCTTTTTCAGCATTGGTATAGATGACATATCAATAATCCTGTGGTTGTACAAGATGTTTCTTTAATACAATTTAGAATCAACATGATTTGATCACTTACGTCATAGATATGCTTATGTAGGATCAAGAATTTCCATGTACTCTACCACTGATGTTATATATTTCCTTTGAAACGAAAATTCGAATACTAGAAATGGTATTCGAATATTCGTTTGAGCCCTAGATATAACACTTCTTATTGTTTTACTGTCATGGACTACTCCAACTTGTTTCAGTACTTTTTATCGATGTGCTATGGTCCCTACTCTAGTTGAAAATTCTAAATTTTTTCGTGTGCTTGTTTGTTAACTTTTTTTTGTAAATAATTTTATTATGACTAGTAAACCCGCATCTGAAAATGGCACCGCGCACCCCAGCTATTTCAATTATCATCTGAAAAGTGAAGTATCCATTACGCTTTGCTGTCGGCTATGTTCAACCCGTTACACAGCAATACGAATCTAGAACTATTTGAAAAGTACCTCTGCAATCAAAATAGCCACGATGAAAAATACAGACAATTTCTGTTTCGAAGGGAAGCCATCATGTGCTCACGCCATATCGACACCTTTCCCTGTCAGCAAAGATGAATGAGACACAAAGGAGGACACTGGTAAGTCCATGAAGAATGCATTGTACGTACTGCGGTATGCCAAAAGGCACCTGTCGGGCCGAAGCGATGTCGAACAGTGAAAAAATCAAGCCCATAGCCTTAGCCGTTATCGAGTTACGCTTGTCTGAAGGCATCAGTCAGTCAGTCAGTTACTTACTTATTTGCTCAGCCAGTCAGTAGAAAATTCCGTCAAATAGAAAAAATTCAAAAATTCTGTAGCAACTTGTTGAAAGCATTTCGGGTTGATCTAAAAGCTTGTTTGGGCTTAGTTTTACCTCACCAATACTGCCTCATCGTCATAAGGGAAAGTTGAGGCTGGTTTTTGGGTGATACTATTTCGTGGACCACGCCTACTCCTTTGTGGTCCCTACTATACAGTTACTATTGTACTATATGATATACAATTTGTCCTTTATAATATTTGGTATTGATCTGAAGTGTTAATAGTTCAACAGTTGTTTGAGATCACAAGTTCAGTGATGACATGTGATCAACCAATCATCACTGGTTTACTTTACAATGTGTAAATGTGCACTGTAACACACACACACACACACTACACACACCCGGCAGTAAAGGAGTACCATTGACCAATGGTTCTATTAAAGTGAATGGAGAGTGTTTATAATTGGTGATTCCCAGTTTGGAATATTTAGTTGAAATACTGCAACAAGTATACCCAGGCTTCAGTGGAATTCATTAACTATATTAGCACTCCAACACCTAGACATATATATATAGTCTTATACCTTGAGATGAAATATCTCGTGTGTTTGGTCAGGAGTTTCAAAAGAGAGCTTGCCCACTTTGTATCACCGATCAACAGCTTGCATTGTCAGCAAAAGAACTGGAACAAAAAGGACAAAGGCAAGTCCATGATGTGTGTATTGTACGTATTGCGGTTGGTGAAAAGGCACATCTCAGGATGAAGCGACGTCGAACAGTGAAGAAATCAACCCCATAGCCTTAATCATGGTCGAGTTATGCTTGGCTGGAGGCATCAGTCAGTTAGTAGAAAATTCTGTTAAATTAAAACTTCTTAGAAACTTACTGAAAGGGTTTGAGATGGCATTTTCAGGTTTGATCTAACCAACACTCCCAAGCTAGCATGAAGAAAAGTGAGGCTGGCTTTAGGGTGACCCAAACATTATATAGTAAGGTAAATGGAGGAAACTCTGAATATTTTACGTTTGCATTCATAACTTATGATCAACGGAACTGATTGCAACCAAATTTGGTTACATTTAGGTAGTCTATGTATTACCAAATTATGATCTAGCCATTACGGAGAAGCATTTGGCTGTGTAACAACATGTGGGGGTAACTTTGTGAATTTCTGACAGTAAGCCAGCAACACCACCAATCTTGCTATAACGGTCTTACTTTGTTAGAAAACATGGCTAGGGGAGCAAATCAGTACGTAACTAAGCAACAACTATCTTGTAGCGTTGCCTTGGACAGTTTCAAACTTCAAGGAAATTTCAGTGCGCGCTACTCAATCAAACTGAGCTGGCGTGAAAACCAGAGTAACTAGAAACTACCACTTTAGTAAACTATCACTTTAGTACAGGTAATCATCATAGCCTGGTGTATCTTCAACACGAATATTAATTTCTTTCTTTAAGTGGTTTAGGAGTTACAGCTCATCAAAGTAGAAATTCACGGAGTTACCCCAGTCACGAAGTTACCTCCATTTACCTTACTGTAAGTGAACCTCTCTGACTACCTGCAATTTTGCCTGGCTGTTCACCTCACCTTGCCAGCTCCTCTGCAGCTTACACAGTTTCATCCCTCGAAAATTTCCGGCTATATGGTATAGTGAGACAGTCAGTTGGTACACCTCACACACCTCTGGTACACCTCACACACTTCTAGTGTACCTTACACATCCCTGGTACACCTCACACACCACACACACCTCTGGTACACCTCACACACCCCTGGTACACCTCACACACCTCTGGTACACCACACACACCCCTGGTACACCTCACACACCTCTGGTACACCTCACACACCTCTGGTATACCTCACACACCTCTGGTACACCCCACACACCCCTGGTACACCTCACACACCTCTGGTACACCTCACACACCTCTGGTACACCTCACACACCTCTGGTACACCTCACACACATCTGGTACACCTCACACACCACACACACCTCTGGTACACCTAACACACACCTCTGGTACACCTCACACACCTAACACACTTCTGGTACACCTCACACACCACACACACCTCTGGTACACCTCACACACATCTGGTACCCCTCAAACACCCCCGGTACACCTCACACACTTCTAGTGTACCTTACACATCCCTGGTACACCTCACACACCACACACACCTCTGGTACACCTCACACACCCCTGGTACACCTCACACACCTCTGGTACACCACACACACCCCTGGTACACCTCACACACATCTGGTACACCTCACACACCTCTGGTACACCTCACACACCTCTGGTATACCTCACACACCTCTGGTACACCCCACACACCCCTGGTACACCTCACACACCTCTGGTATACCTCACACACCTCTGGTACACCCCACACACCCCTGGTACACCTCACACACCTCTGGTACACCTCACACACCTCTGGTACACCTCACACACCTCTGGTACACCTCACACACCTCTGGTACACCTCACACACCTCTGGTACACCTCACACACATCTGGTACACCTCACACACCACACACACCTCTGGTACACCTCACACACCACACACACCTCTGGTACACCTCACACACCACACACACCTCTGGTACACCTAACACACACCTCTGGTACACCTCACACACCTAACACACTTCTGGTACACCTCACACACCACACACACCTCTGGTACACCTCACACACATCTGGTACCCCTCAAACACCCCCGGTACACCTCACACACTTCTAGTGTACCTTACACATCCCTGGTACACCTCACACACCTAACATACCTCTGGTACACCTCACACACCTAACATACCTCTGGTACACCTCACACACTTGTAGTATACCTTACACACCCCTGGTACACCTCACACACCTCTGGTACACCTCACACACCCCTGGTACACCTCACACACCTCTGGTGCACCTCACACACCTCTGGTAAACCTAACACACCTCTGGTACACCTCACACACCTCTGGTACACCTCACACACCACACACACTTCTGGTACACCTCACACACCACACACACCCCTGGTACACCTCACACACCTCTGGTACACTTCACACACCTAACACACCTCTAGATCTGGTACACCTCACACACCACACACACCCCTGGTACACCTCACACACCCCCTGGTACACCTCACACATATCTGGTACACCTCACACACCACTGGTACACCTCACACACCTCTGGTACACCACACACACCTCTGGTACACCTCACATACCTAACACACCTCTGGTACACCTCACACACCTCTGGTACACCACACACACCTCTGGTACACCTCACACACCTCTGGTACACCTCACATACCTCTGGTACACCTCATACACCTCTGGTACACCTCACACACCTCTGGTACACCACACACACCTCTGGTACACCTCACACACCTCTGGTACACCTCACACACCTCTGGTACACCTCACACACCTCTGGTACACCTCACACACCACACACACTTCTGGTACACCTCACACACCACACACACCCCTGGTACACCTCACACACCACACACACCCCCTGGTACACCTCACACACCCCCTGGTACACCACACACACCTCTGGTACACCTCACATACCTAACACACCTCTGGTACACCTCACACACCTCTGGTACACCTCACACACCTCTGGTACACCTCACACACCACACACACCCTTCACTTACCCAGTAGGTGACCATGTCAGTACTATGAGCGTCAGACAAGCTTGAGTTAGAAAGTTTGCTGATCACTCTGCTCACTACTACAATATCATCTGATCCGGCCACCATCCAGAGTAGTTTGTAGCAGTGATCACTGGTGGGGAGGGGCTGCTGTGCTGCAAGTGGTTCATGCTGGGGAGGAGGCTGTGCCTGCTGGGATGGATGTGGTTGTTGAAGGGCATGTGGCTGCTGTGCAGCAGTGTCTGTAGGTTGTCCTGTAGAGGAGCAAAGTCATAACATGTGTACCTATATGTGGCCAATACAATACATAGATACGACACACTGAAATATTTAATTGATCTACACACACACTACACTACACACACACTACACACATACACTACACCACACACACACTACACTACACACATACACTACACACACCACACACACACACTACACACGCACACAAACTACACACACACACACACTATACACACATACACACACACTACACACGCACACACACACACTACACACACATACACTACACACACTACACACAAACTACACACACATACACACACTACACTACACACACACACACCACACACACACACACACACTACACTACACACACACACATACACTACACACACTACACACATACACACACACTACACACACTACACTACACACACACACACACACACACATACAACACACTTTACTAACTATTTTGCAATTTGAGATTTCCTTTAATTGGATGTCGGTCTCCTAGTTCATTAATGAAAGGAAACATTTCTTCAGCTGCAGCTTCTGCGTACTTGTACATAACAGCACTCAGCCCAATGAATCTTTTTAAATTTTTCTCTTTCAAAAGTATTGTAACAATTACTTCCATCTGTTTCCTATTCCTTTTATATTCCCTTCTAACATCTTCATAATCTTTGTCAGTCATTGCTCCAGCTGCTATCAATGGTTCCTTGTATGCTAACAGTCTCTGACAATCAAACAATCTCTCCTTGCGCTGTTCAATGGCATCAACATAACGGTCAATAAAATATTCATCATCACCTGTAATAGAGTGATGTCAGTCAACAGCACATCATCTAACCTCTAGAACTACTAACCTCCAGCTGGGATCACATGATTACCTCCCATATTGCCAGTCAAGGTGGATGGTTGGCTGGTCAAGGTGGATGGTTGACTGGTCAAGGTGGATGGTTGGCTGGTCAAGGTGGATGGTTGGCTGGTCAAGGTGGATGGTTGGCTGGTCAAGGTGGATGGTTGGCTGGTCAAGGTGGATGGTTGGCTGGTCAAGGTGGATGGTTGGCTGGTCAAGGTGGATGGTTGGCTGGTCAAGGTGGATGGTTGGCTGGTCAAGGTGGATGGTTGGCTGGTCAAGGTGGATGGTTGACTTTTACTCCTGTGTACTGGTTATGTTGATTCAATAGAGGACCAACTCTACCATATATGGACATATATGTACACATCTTATTTTGTAGCTCCTGCTATGTCCCCCCGTCATGTAACAATAATATAAGTCAACTGCTCAGGAAGCAGCCACCAAGCTTTGATGACATTGCGTGTGTGTGTGTATGTAGCATAGTGTGTGTGTGTATGTAGCATAGTGTGTGTGTGTAGTGTGTGTGTGTGTGTGTAGTGTGTGTGTGTGTAGTGTGTGTGTGTGTGTGTGTGTGTGTGTGTGTGTGTGTGTAGTGTATGTGTGTGTGTGTGTGTGTGTGTATGTAGCATAGTGTGTGTGTGTAGTGTGTGTGTGTGTATGTAGCATAGTGTGTGTGTGTAGTGTGTGTGTGTGTGTAGTGTGTGTGTGTGTAGTGTGTGTGTGTGTAGTGTGTGTGTGTGTGTAGTGTGTGTGTGTGTGTGTGTGTGTGTGTGTGTAGTGTGTGTGTGTGTGTGTGTGTGTGTGTGTGTGTGTGTGTGTGTGTGTGTGTGTGTGTGTGTGTGTGTGTGTGTGTGTGTGTAGTGTGTGTGTGTGTGTGTAGTGTGTGTGTGTGTGTGTGTGTGTGTGTGTGTGTGTGTGTGTGTGTGTGTGTGTGTGTGTGTGTGTGTGTGTGTGTGTGTGTGTGTGTGTGTGTGTGTGTGTAGTGTGTGTGTACAACATTCCACTGACATGACTTGCCATTTGAATGTCAATATAATGAAGTAGGGTTCCAGCGATAAAAAGTATTGAAACAAGACATGACGGTAGCTATGAGGGAAAATCCCTACTTGGCATTGTAGCAATGTGGTAAAATCACAGTTTCACTATCTTTTCAATGCCAACGTAGGGATTTTCCCATTGCCAAGCAGGGATTTTCCCTTGTAACTACCATTAGAGCATAGCTATGAAATATACGTGTTGCCCTAACTGTGCATTAGAGCGTCTCAATCTTGCAGTCAGCTATGCAGTATATTAGCGTGATACAATACCTTGTGTTCTACAGAGCTAGAATGTTGAGGAGCGTGGCCTCAGGGTAATATACAGTTTTACGCTCATTGGAGTGCTATTCCTAAATATATAGGAATAATTTTGCATAACCTTACACAAAATTACTCCTATATATATATAGGCAGAAGCACTGTAAAATAGCATACCCCTACGTACAATGCTAGTCCTATATATATAGGAACAATTTTGCATAACCTTACACAAAATTACTCCTATATATATATAGGCAGAAGCACTATAAAATAGCATACCCCTACGTACAATGCTAGTCCTATATATATAGGAGAAATTTTGCATCGGTGTATGCAAAATTGTTCCTATATATATGGGAGAAATTTAGGGAGAAATTTAGCGAGAAATTTTACGTGGGGGTATGCAAAATTGTTCCTATACATGTAGGAGAAATTTTGCGTGAGGTATGCAAAATTGTTCCTATATATACAAGTACACGAAACAATTTGGAATTTTCAACTAGAGTAGGGACCATAGCACATCGATAAAAAGTACTGAAACAAGTTGGAGTAGTCCATGATATTAAAACAATAAGAAGTGTTATATCCACTTGTTTGTTAACTTTTTTTGTAAATAATTTTATTAGGACTGATCTAAAATGGTGCTGCGCGTCCCAGCTATATCAATTATTGTCTGAAAAGTGAAATATCCATTACACTTGGTTGTCAGCTATGTTCAACCCGTTATACAGCATTTCGAATCAAGAACTTTTCCGGAAGCACCGGTACCTCTACAATCTACGCATACCAAAAGTAATGGTGCTGCACCCCAATTTTATTAATTATCGTCTAAAAGTGAAGTATCCATTACGCTTCGCTGTAGGCTATGACCCGTTGCACAGCAATACGAATCAAGAACCGGTTGAAAAGCACCTCTGCAATCGAAATAGCCACAATGAAAAATACAGACCATTTCCGTTTAGAAGGGAAGCCATCACGTGTTCACACCAAATTGACACCTTTCCCTGTCAGCAAAGATGAATGGGACACAAAGGAGGACACTTGTAAGTCCATTGTACGTACTGCGGTATGCCAAAAGGCACCTGTCGGGCTGAAGCGACGTCGAACAGTGAAACAATCAAGCCCGTAGCTTTAGCCGTTATCGAGTTACGCTTGTCTGAAGGCATCAGTCAGTCAGTTACTTACTTAGTCAGTCAATAGAAAATTCTGTCGAATAAAAAAATTTTAAATTCCGTAGCAACTTGATGAAAGCATTTCGGGTCGATCTGAAAGCTTGTTTGGGCTTAGTTTTACGTCACCAATACTGCCTCATCGTTGTAAGGGAAAATTGAGGCTGGTTTTTGGGTGATGTTATTTTGTGGGCCACGCCTACTCCTTTGTGGTCCCTACTATACAGTTACTATCATACTGTATGATAGGAGAAATTATGCGCGGGGTATGCAAATTGTTCCTATATATATAGGAGAAATTTTATGTGGGGGTACGCAAAATAAGAAATTGGACAAAATTGTTTATCATATTAAAAGATTTTGCATGAGATATGCAAAATACTTGGCATGAGATATGCAAAATACTTGGCAGGCAGGCAGTCCCTAATACATTTTCATTTATTGGTTTTACAGCATAAGTGCTGACAGTCACCTGTTTAAAGATGTCACATATTCAAACTCAAGAAATGCACTTGTATAGGCAGTTGACTGAATCCACAGGTAGCAAAACAACTGACACTATATTTTTCACTTTAAAAATTGTTAAATTTTTTGATTAAAAGAAGTAGAACAAGTGATAAATAGTGGCATGTATATATAGCTTGGTGAGAAAATCCCTATATTGGCATGTTATAACAATTATCCGCAAAGGTGATTTTCTTCACGCAAGATGTCTGTAGGATGATTTTTAAAAACAGTTTTCTTGGCATTGTGTGCCATTTGGGGCGATCTATACTGTATAGTTGACTTGTGCTTTTTTGCCATTTGAAAAACTTTTCTTTTTACATGATGGCCTTGCACAGTATTGGTTAGGCATAATAAAGTCGAAACATGTATGATCAGTGCTACTTAAAATGCTTGTTTAACTGAGTTTTCTTCTAACTGTCTAATGCCTTCCGTATACATCTAAAGAGCATACAACTCACATATAATTAAACACAAAGATGTTTCTGCAACAGTTTCAAAACAGTAGACCACCCCTCTGCAGCACCTCTCAGTCTGATGTCTAAAGGAGTAGACGCCCATATGTCAGAGGTACGGTGGCACCAAGAAAACTTCTTCTAAACAGAGCCAAAGAATTGAATTGATGAGGATATAGTAGTAAAGGATCATCATTTAAAAATAATAGTGTGCAATGGAGCAGTGGTAAGCCGGAAAAAACAACTGTAGTTGCCCTAGACCTCACCCCCCCCCCTAGACCTCAGTTTACAAAGTAGGTCAACAGCACAGACCTCGCAGCAAGAAGGCATACTCGAATATCTACAACTGTTTAATGACATGAAAAGTCGTTCCAACCCACATACGCATTTCAAGATTCCATTTTGCGTAAACGAACAGTTACTGAAATATCCGTGTTATACTAGCATTATTCACAGGCTATAGTAATAATGCTGTTCAATACGCTTGGTTACTCTATTACATATATGACCAGTTACCACCATACCATTCATTGCCCATGCACTACTAGTATACTTGTAAATATCAAGATCTTCTGCCAAATAATCAAAAGGGATAAGTGCAATTAACATATAGTACAGCAGGAAATAAGTGAATAAATTCAACTATAATAACTGCAATGCCAGGAATTGTGATGTCAGATTGGTTGTGCTTATGCAATTGACATGATATACCACTTCATCAAGAAATTTACACTTCATGTGCTATCAAAGCAGTACACTAGTACGATCTTCCCTAAAATGACAGGCGCTGTCCAAAAAGCTGCCTTTAAAATCATCCTAGACAAGGCCAGAGGAGACAGTCCGGTTGGTCAAGCCTGAGCCAGGCCAATAATCTGGAGCTGGACCAACTACTAGCTGACCAGCTCAAACTATATTACTCTCATGCGATCCTTGGACGATCATATCTACACTTACATTTCACAGATCTTATTGAAAATGCATGGTACGAGTAATTACCTATAGTTTCTCAGCCTAACCAAAGCACAAAACTACACATACAGTACTTCCAATTACCTTAGTACAGCAACCTTACAGTATACAGCATAGCATTCGTATCATTTTGTACAGAAATGATTGTGGGTTCTACGTATCACGTGTGCTGACAGTTGACATTTATCACGTGTATAGCAGGTGCCTTCTTTGATTCTAAACCAGCACACTTATATCACAATTCAATCTTCATACAATAATCATTAACATTTAATGGCTTGTCACTCTTGGCTTCTTTTACTGGGCGAAGGGCTGGCAGTGACAAACTAGGCGCCTCATCCCGCAACAGGAAGCTGTACACCCGTACATTACATGGCGGTCATCTGGATGAGATTTTGAGTAGAAATCACTCTCCTCTTCAACTACCCACTCGTCCTGTCGAAATACTGAGCAAACTCTCAGTCTCACCCCACATTATGCCATTTTTGAATAGTGATTGGTCTCGTGACTGTCCACCATTATATTTACGTGATGATCCATTCACTTCACTGCATACAACCTAGTATAGTATACTGCATTTTTGTAGCTGTGTAGCCTTTTATTGTTACTGTGTGAATTCACTGTATACAGATAACTGCCTAGTAGGGATCTGCAATACATATCGATACAGCAAATACGTATTACGATACGATACTGTACTTAGAAAATATCGATATATCAAAGTTTTCTAATATATAGAGTGATTGCTCTATTACTGTAACAGTGATCTAGGCACTTAAATAGAAAGCCTGTCTATTTACTTGTGCTATAAAAATGCAATGTTAGGAGAAGCCATACAAATATGTGTGTATAAGTGCTGCTGTTATGACTAAACGTTCTTACCTGAGTCTTCTAAAAACAGTAGCTGTTACACTTTTAAGTATAAAGAGCTGCACCATAAGCAGTAAACTGTCTGCTATACATACTAGTCAGTAAACTGTCTGCTATACATACTAGTCAGTAAACTGTCTGCTATACATACTAGTCAGTAAACTGTCTGCTATACATACTAGTCATCTTGACAACTCATGAAAATGCGGAGTAATCCGGACAAGCCTTTGTGGGAGCATGCTTTAAAATGTTTGTGGTAGCTAATTGTCTGGGTAGTATAAGAGAGGCAGGTATCCATGCTAAGGGGCGCTTTTAACAGCAACTGTATTTTCCATATTAAAAATCATAATATTATCAGAGCTCTTTGTCACATCAGTAGTTTATCAGCATTCACAGAATAAAGAAATTTGTATACACAGTGAATGTATCAGTGTCAGTTCTTTAAGGTACAGATAAATTGGATATTGTTACAATTATTAGCTAATATGCAAGTCATAACTAGCCATGACCACTTCATTATAGTATCGTGATACAGTATCTTAAACCCCAGTGCGTGGGAGTATCAAAGCGCCGCGCTGGGTTATAACTACCATACAGCTAGACAGAGCGGCGCTGCTACTGTACGATATATTAGTTATCACCCAGTGATAACTAACTTATCACCCTGTTGCGGAGCCACTCAGTCTCTTTCGTGACATCATTATAACCGCGAATGGCATTGTTTACCGATGGAACAAAGAGCCAAATAAGGAAATATTAATACAAAACACCAATACAGCACTTAAAACTACCTAAATCTTACAAGAAAACTGTTAATCCTTTACACAATAACACTAAAAGTTACCAATACGATAGTTTAACAAATGTCAAGAATAGTACGTGACGATTTTCGCTCCAGCAATCACTCCCACCGGTCACTATGGTGAAGAACTAACTTCCTCTAGCTTCATCGTTCTATCTTGGAATATGGTAGCCACTTCTTGGTCTTTATTTTTCTCTTGCACACCACGCGACAACACTATACCAATTTCTGACGAAGGCGAATCGTACCTGGAACCGCTGCTTCATAACACCGCCCTTCGCTACAGTTTGTAGGCAGTATGTAATGTCTCTCTTGTGGCTACGAAGTAGAATCTCCACACAATTCGGACGAAATCTTGAGCAAAGTGACAGGAACTCAAACCGGAACTTAATTTACTATCCGTAAACTTCTGCGCACTCCCGCGCACTGGGATATAAAACAGTTATATCCCGTATACTCGGGTGATATCATTGTTATTACACTCGTACCAGGATATAACTATAACATATCGAACAGTTTACTGATGGTGATATGTGATACACAAAACGCACTGTATCGCAGAACACTACTGCCTAGTCATAAATAATAAATTGATTATAGGCTATTCTATAAGGGGGCCATGCTGCATGGGTTCCCTGTGAAATTTGGATGAAAAGTTGCAAGTTGCTAGCTAGCATCAATTTTAAGGCATTTTCAAGCCTCTAAATTGCAATATTCTGCAGCTTCTGGGGGTTGTACCCCAGACCTCCTTGAACTTCTAATTGGTATAATTAACAGTACACTGAACCATATACCGTATAGTGGGTTATTTTCGAAACAGAAAATTTCGCACAAGAAGCAAATCTGAATTTCGAAGGATTTTAATTTCGAATAGTGCATATTTCGAAGTCCGGATGGATTTCAAATAAACAGAAATCCGTGTCACAAAATATGAAGATGTGTGAATGTTTGCCAAAATCTGACTTACTGATGGAATAATCACCATCCCTGTGCACTGGAGAAAAGACTGAGGGAGTCTCGAGTGGAGTAAATTCACTGGCTCGATCGTGCTTGATCGCAGCTAGCTATCTACCATATTGATTCTAGAGCAGATGGCATCAATTCCCATTCTGGATCACCTGTTTTCTGGCTATTGGCACAGTAAAAAAATGATACAGTTTACCCATTATTATCAGTAAAATACTGAGCTAAAACTGGAGGACTGCACAAGCAAATCGCCAAAAGTTGGATCGCTGCTTTCACTTGAGGGAATTTATTTTCGAAGAACAACCGGATGTGGGAAGGGCCTCTTTGAAATATCCAAAAATAAAAACCTTTCGAAAATTACCAGCTATACAGTAGTAAGTTTCATGCTGTGTCCCCTGTATGTCAGGTCTACAATTAGACCCACCCACTATACATAGTAAAAATAGTCTGAGGAGCAACAGATAGGCTTGAGCATATTTAGCTACCTAGCAGTGAAATATCACTAAAGTTGCATATCTGAGTGTCTAATTTTTCAAAAATTTCCTGCCCCTAGAATGCTTGTGCTTCGCACTTTGCTGTGTGCTTCACCCACTGTGCAGCAACTCCTCTCTCATTGGCAGCACCATGTATATAATACAATTTCAACATATACAATGGCCTGACCATGCAAACTCTCCTCCGGCCCTACTAGAAACATCTTATGCTATGACAATCACCTTTACGGAATAATATTAGTTTATCTAACATCGTATAAACAAGGCTGGAGGCCAAACAAAGCAGCTCTTCAAAATGACCTACTTACATCTTATTTAAAGCTCACCAAACTCCTTTGTGTGTAAATCCTTACATGCATAACCAAATTTTGTGTACCCCACACAAGAACTTTTGTGTGGGGGTATGCAAAATTGTTCCTATATATATAGGACTAGCATTGTACGTAGGGGTATGCTATTTTATAGTGCTTCTGCCTATATATATAGGAGTAGAAGTCTAATTAGCATAATTCTATCCTTTACTGGCCTCAGCACTGATTATTAGAGGTGTGGTAGTGTGTTCTGATCATTAAGGTGGCATGGCCCAATGCAGCTTAGCCGTCAGCTCTTTCATTGAAGGAGCGTATTTAGATGCCATGAAACTATTTGAGATGCTTAACAGACTGTAGTATCCCAGGTAGCAGCATGAAGAAGATGACCATTTAATTGAAGATAAAAAGAATGGCAAAGTGCATTCATTGGAACCACACCGTGCATGGTAGTGGCATAAAATGGTGGCCATGCACTGCTTCGTTTGGCCTCTAGCCTTGTGACTGTAGTCAGGCAGGCTGGCAGACCAAAATTTGAGGTTTGACAATAGTTTAAAAATTCTACTATCATATACGTACAGATTTCAAGGTACGTAACTTCCGCGGATGAACAGAATTGGTTTTATTTTTGAGGATAACTCGTTTTCACTACAGCTAATTAGCCCTAACCCTAACAATCGTTAATTTTTGAGAATGAAAAGGTCGTGGACAGCCAAGCAACCGCGAAATCTGCAAAAATTACATCCTTCGAAAATTTACATATACGGTATATACAAGAGTTAATAATAGTGAGTCACCCTGCCACTATTATTAACTCATGGTATATATTTGTCCACCTGTCTTGTTCTAACACTGTATTTGATGTTGAAAGGAGTAAGACCATTCTGTGTAAAGGTGATTCTCATGTTTTTTTAGGTTCTAACCATCATTGGGGAAACCATACTAAATAGTACTACTGATAGCCTGTAACTGCCCATCTAAAGATGATGGCAGTATCCTCAAGGAGAAGACGATTAGTGGGTCAGGGTTACGTTGCCTTGCAAAAACGTGAATGACTGAAAGTGTTCAATTTCTTCATCACAAAAAGTTATACCACAAAAAAAAGCTAGTGATGTGCGATGCATATCAGGGGAAAATCCAGGGTTTGACGGGGAGGGGTACACCAGGGTCGTAGATATATATGGAGCGAGGGGTCTACCCCCCCCCCCCCCCCCCCAATTCTAAAGAAAATTATTTTATGGAAATTTTTGAGTTTTATGCACGAATATCATCTAAGTGGCCTGCATTGATCAAGAGCCGTAGACAGTCATGAGTAGTTTAGTTATGAGCCTATCATGTCATGTAAAGGACCATATGCATTAAATGCTAGCAGTGTGCCTATAGGTTGGTGCGGCAGATGAAAGTTTTCCCATACTCAGCAGTAAGTGTGAAGGATTTTTAAGTGTTACATGTGGTGACTGTTCTATTAGAGTAGTTGACTGACTGTTCTATGAGGGGGAGAGCATGCGTCCCCAGGGTGTCACGTAATAGTCAGAGTTCAACATATATTATTAACTAGGCAGTGTTAACCAAAAAACATGATGCATTTTCAAATAATAATCTTCTATTGATTCACAGGTACGCCAAGTCTTTGTTGCTGTAGCTTTTAGTGATGTGGCCATACTGCATACTTGTGATGTAACCATGCAATGTGTCAAGATGATTGTGGAATTCAAACTGCTCTTTCTCCCTATGGTCTGGCCATAGATAATAGACACCCTTACCTGGATTGGAAGTACATGTATAGTGCTCATACAAAAGTACGTGACTATCCGCGTTTCGCGCCTGAAGTTTTGAAACACTCTTTCTCACTCGAAGATTATGTTTTATTGTCTGGATACAACTCGGTTGTTTTAACTAGTAAGTTTAGTAGATTGTTTCTTGGGTGGTGATTGGCCTACTACTGGTATAGGCGCTTTCCGTATAGAAAGTATTTGTACATGTTTGTGAAAATGGCGGGTTGAACAAGTCTAGTTTAAGGCTGATGCTTATTAGTTACTAGTGCTACATGTACTGATATGGTTTTTATGGTATATTTGCTCCAGTTTAGCCAAGTTCACAAATCCCGCCTCTCGTATCAACCTTTCGCGCTTGTCAAACTTCTAGCTAATACACATCAGTACACCCACTATGAATAGGCCAAACCTTATATTCCATAGCGGTACACCTACTACTCGCCAGTAAGCAAAACATATGTTTATAAAATCCACTCCCACTGACTCCCGGCACTGTGTACAGTACAAGGGGCGTGAAGCGCGGATAGATTAGGTGGCACTTAGAAGTTTCCAATCCAGTATGGGGTGTCTATTATCTATGGTCTGGCCAAGTGAGACTGGTCCCAACAGGTCTGCTAGGGATTTTGATTTTCAAATCCCCAATTCTGCCCAGGAGTAGAGCAATATTGATAGCTGCATAATGTACCACTCACAACCACAGAGTTAGTACTAGTATGGTTGGTGATAACACGTACCTGCAGTTATCTCGTTTCCGTAATAGTCCGTTTTGGGATGTTCCTTCAGGATTTTAACGAAGGTTTCAAGGTACCCAGGGGGATTAGTTTTGATAGCCAATAGCATCTTCCTTACAGCACTGTTCCTATTTCCTGTGTTTATCAAGTTGTCTAGTTGAGATAGCATACTAGAGTCTATCAAGCCGCTACTGACGAGTTTGTCCATGAACAACGCCAAGTCTAGATGCTGGACTAGATCATCTATCAAGTCATCTAAGGTAGCCCCTTCGTGATCTGCCATATTCTTAATGTAGTTTGTCGATTCAGCATTAATAATTGGCACGCTAAGCCCCCAGTAAATAAAACGCTATGCGCTAAAATTAGAACTGTAGCTGTGTGTGTAGGTGGCGTGTTTGAAACGTGTGTATTAAGGACTGACCAAAAGCGCAAGTAGGTGTCCTGATTTTCCAGATCAGTTAACATGCTAGGGACCATTAATACCAAGTGTCCTGGTTAACAGGTTCCACTGCATGATGTGCATGTAACACGTGCAGTGGATGTGTACATGCTCCCTCGCCCATTCCTCAAACTGTTGTTAATAATGGTACAGAGAATCATGCATTAAAAACATTAAAGAACTAACTAGTAGCTAAGACATGTATACTACGAGGAATTGCTACTCCACGTTGACTAGGAGGACACTTCTTGGATCAGGTGACCAGTCAGAAAGAAGAGGGGTCGATGATCGTCAGGACAAGCTGTCTGATGTTCTCCCTTAGCTTGGAACTTCCATTTGTTCTCAATGTCCAACCTGGCCTTTTCTTTAACCAGTGACTTGCAGTCCCTTGTGATCAAGCAGAGAGTAGCTCCATTAACAAAGTTGAGAAATGGTAATAGACGATTGACAATATTAATCTTTCCCTCACTGAGGTACAACAGCAGCCCTCCAAAATGTATTTGTTCTAATCTACTCTGAAATGATGTCGGATTATCTTTATCTAGTTCTGACACTGTTTTGGCTCCTATGAAGACAATATTTATCTCAGGACCGAGATTAACAAAGTTCTCAAATACAAGCACAGGGTGCTCTATGTCAGTGGCATTGGGGAACAGTGTGGTAGACCTATTAATGAGATATTCCTCCATTAAATATGGTCCTGGGAATGGTAGCAGTCGTAAGGCATCATAATGTAAGGAGAATACCATTTGGTCAATGTCTGATTGTGGAGTGTTGGGTAACTTCTGTACCAAATATGAAGGGTACATATTACCACCATGATCAAGCTTCTTCTTCACAACCAAGAACCTGTTGTTTCTTATTACCTGTAGACCACTGGATACCAGCCGCAAGTTGAAGTCTAGATCAGCTGAGTTGTAATTGAATTGATTGTAGTTAATGTTTGTTGTCTTTGACACATCCAGGAAGACAAAACTGTGTGATATTTGACAGTTTGATGTCATGTTGACTGTCGGAACATCCTTGATCTCCTTTGACCATTGGAGTACTCCTATAGCAGCAACTTTTGGTAATGATGTCTCCTCACTACGCTCCACTGTCTGTATGACTTCTGCTAGTGAGCTACTTGCATATCTGAAAGAAACAGCTATATATCAAAGGTACAGCGGATAACACACACACACACACCACACCACACATACGTACACAACACACACACAACATACAAATAGATAACATAACAAAATAGTCTAATACCTCCTAGTTCCGTTAGGTTCCACAATTGACTTCTTCCACATGACACAACTGTCGTTCATTATCAAAATCCATGGCCATATACTGGAGACATTAACATGGTCATCTTTTGACGAATGTCGTTCTGCCATAGCTGCACAATTCATGGCATAATTATGAGTGGCAAACACTTTGATCCAGTGCAATGTGGGGCCATACCCTTGTGACTTCTCTCCATCTGGCAGAGTGAGGATTATGTGGTTAGGCCAGACCTTCTGGTAGTTAGCTACTTGAGAAGCATTCATTACTAGGATGTGAACATGTTGAACACCAACTACGGCGTGGTGTAAGTTGAGTAGTGCATGTGCTTGTCGGTTAAAAGTTGGCGTGAATATTGGAGTGATGATTTGTTTACTAGTTCTCCTGCCATGTGACACGTCAGAGAATAAAATGAACCGTTGAGCAGTGATCTTGCCAGTCAGAGGACAAGTCTTAATATCAAACAATTTCCTCTGTGACATGGGGATGTATATGGCAAATATGGCTGGTGAGGGCCCTTCAATAGTTAGTTCAGCTCTTATTACTCCAGTGTCAGCAGTGGTAGTGTTGGGAGGCCGGCACATGTACAATACACAACTGTTACAAGAGTGAGTAGCATCATATGAACAATTCAGTGATAGTGACAAATAAGCCTCAGTCTTCACCTCTGCTGGTTTTGCTGTCGTTGCCTTTTCCTTACCTTCCTCACTGGTCGGCTCTTCCTGTTGGGTCAGCTCATCTGGACTATGAGGCTGGTCTTCCTCGGGTAAGGTGAGTACTGAGTATATCATACTGAAGTGCTTTGTCTTGAAGTAGTCTGGGATTGCAGTGTCAAACTGAATGACATGTGGCTGATCATAAGGGTCCCATAACTGCTTGAGATATTTCTTAGCTAGTGGCTCATTCTTCACCATCACACCATGAGCAGATAATGTTAGGTCGTGTAAAAGTCTCAGCAGCAGTAGACAAGCACCAGTTTTACCAACCTGTAATAACACATTAACACACTGCACTACAACAGTTAAGCCAGTAACTGCACACAATAACTTATTCACATTTACAATACCACACAATTGTTCTATTAGGGAGATGAGTATTAGGCTAATATGGGAAAACCACTAATGTCAATAGCAACTGTAGTTAGGCAAAGACACTATCAACTAAATATCTCCTTGAAACAGTGTATACAGCACCAAGCACCCCTCATCAACACCACCCCCAAATAATATGGTCTGATTACATACATAGTTAGATGATGATCCATTACTGGCATATTGTTGGCTACAGCTTTCATAAGAAGCCTTACACATGATAACAAACCTGTGCTGGTCCTGTTAAAAGAAAACGTCGTTCCCCACTCTTCTCGACGTTGTTGAGACTACGGACAAGTTTCTTAGATGTGCTCATAAGTACACAGTGTTCACAACACTGTATTATGGTAGGAGCAGCCCACTTGCGATAGTAACCAGCCTGTACCTGAACATCAGAGTCAAACAATGGTGGTCGCTTACTACTCTTGCTCCACTCCACTCCAGGTGCTGGCTCTAGTAGCAATCGCTTGTTGAAATAATCTGATCCATTCCAAATCTGATGGTAGGTACGAGAGAGTAAATAGACCTTCTTATTAGGAGAGGTGTCTTCATCAGAATAATCCGCCTCATTTTCTTCAATTCTTTTAATCATGTCATTAAGGTACTGCTCCCATTTGGTCTTACTTGTCTGTTCTTGGCTAACTGTTTCCTGGAACTCATTGGTATCCATGGAGACTGTTGTCTGTTCTTCAGTCTCCATGTTTTCATTGGTCACATGGGCTCCCGAGTCACCGTGTGATGTCACATGACCCGGGCTAGCAGGGGGTGTGGCAGCATCCTCAGTCTCGTAATCAGAGGCATTACTATGGACAGACATTGTGGGGCTAGGCTGCATTGGCTGCTCACTCTCCTGACTACTATCATTCTGACCAATTGAAGCAGTAGTAGCAGTGGGTGTGGCTGGTGAGCTAACAACTTCAATCACTTCATCTCCATCAAGTGTAGAGTCAGAATGAATGCTATTTCTTGGACTAGCATCTGCTGGCTTATCTGTTGTTGTTATTGTTGTTGTTGTTGTGTCATCCATTACTTCATCATCTTGTCCTTCTAATGGCTTCCACTCCACTAGTTTACCATTAATATTAGCTCCAGAGCTATTCTTGTCTTCATCATCAGCTATGCTGCTTCGACGACTACTACTAGAGCTCTCTATGATGAGACGTTTAGTAGACACCTTACCACTACCACCACCACCACCACCACCACCACCACTACCACCTATAGTAATTGAAGTGATCTGGTTACAATTATTAGAAGTGATCTGGTTACTCACAATGAAATGATCTGGTTACTATTATTAGCTACACAATAATACAGTACAATATAATGCCACACCTTTAAAGTGTTCGTTAGATGTGGTTGTAGCTTCTTCATCCAGTGAAAGGTCAATGACTTCTTTCTCCTTGGGACCATCCTTGGCCTCGTCCTTGTCAGACTTTGCTTGTTTCAGTGGAGACACCTGAACACATCAAAACACACTGAGCTAACATGTTGGGCACATTACAGAGGAGGTTGGTAACATTATAGAGGAGTGTGGGTCACATTATAGTAGAGGTGGGTCGTATGTCATCAAATATCTTGTGATCACACAGTTCACATCACCATCATGGTATATTCCAAGTGTTCGATTACATCAATGAGTACTGGTATCACGTAACCAACTGTCTGGTATGTACTACTACAAGCTATTTACCTGGTAGCCATTAAAGTAGCTCATATCAGCCTCCAGGATAGTACGAGTGATGTTGTTAGAGTAGCACAACCTCAGGTCAACGTATCGTAATGACCTATGGTATAGATATGATGTCTTAACCTGTTACAGAGTTGTGTGTCATAACTAGTATGGCTACTGTGTTCTGTAGTACTACTAGAAATAAGGGTCAACTGTAAGGTATCAAGAAAATGTATAGTAAACTTGTCTGATCAAGTTTTGATTGGTCATAAAAAAGGCCAATGGTTACCTGTTATTTGAAGCACTATGCATTACTAAGTCCAATAGCTCTATGACAATGTTAGCACATACAAAGTATTTACCTAGGAAATGAGAAGCCACTCCTACAAACTCCAGCAAGCACTACTAGGCAGGGAAGATTTTCCAAGTCCTTAAAGCAGCTTGGCTGCCACTGATTCTCATTATCCACTGATCCATTGTCAGCAGTTTGACCGCCATCTTGATCAGGGTTAGACACTTGGCCATACTTCCACTGACGTAATCTCCTCACAAAGTGTTTATCAAGCTCCAGGTCAGTTTTGCTGCTGTTGTAGATCACTTCAAACCGATACTGCAATCCCACTAGATCTCTGATGGCCTTAATCTGCTGGTAGAGATCTTGACCAACTGTCTCGTCTGGGCAGCGTACCAACACCATCAAGCCTTGACCTTTATGATTAGCTAGAGGTGTGTTGATCAGATCATTGACCATCAACTGGGTATCTGGTGAAACTGTCTTCTTAGTGGTTGGCTGACCTACAGCATTGAGTATGGCTCCAGAATATTGGTCCAGTAGTAACTGAGCTCTGAGGCTGTCCATACTTAAGTCAACCTCCCTATAAACAATACAATATATGCAGGATTAGTATACTATTGTGTTCTTACTTGGCATCACAGCACAAGTTGTGAAATTGTTCTTCAAACATAGCATCTTCCCTGTATGACATTGGACCGTCTGTGCTGTGGCTTTGTTGATCATCTGATGAACAAAATGTCATATTTTGTGACACCGTGTCAAGCTTCTTTCCTGATGCCTGAGCCAGGCTTTGACACTTCTGCCAGTAGACTTCATTAGAGAAAGGGATCATGGAATGATTACTGATCAGACTGTAGGGAAATGATGTTATTGAAATGAAGAAGACATTCTCTGCCAACATCAATGTCTCAAATGAGGTCTGCACCAGAGAGTTACTAGTATCATTCAACATGGCCTCAAACAGCTCTTGATGGAACGACTGAGCGTTCTCTATGATGATAACAAAAAGTGTTTGTGTCTCTTTCTCAACTCGGTTGGACAGACGGAGCAACTTCTCACGATCCCTGATATTGGTCATACAGATTACCCTCCTAGATGTCTCTCTCTTTACCTTCTCAATTACTGGCTTGCAGATATTCAGTTGAGCTACTATACTGGAGCTCTCAACCTTGGACAACAACTCAGCATAGAGCAACTTGTCAGACGGTACCAGAAAACTAAAGTCTACTTTTCTATAGCTGGATAGTCCAGGGTTCTTGTCTGCATTAGAGATTTGCTGCATGAGACACAGTGCCACGTTATATTGCTCTTGAAATGGACCGCTCGGTAGGTGTTCTACAATGTGTGGAAATGGAGGAATCATTTTCTCTGCTACATCCAACGTAACTCTCCCTTCTACACCACTGCTACATGGTGCTGAGGTAGGAAGACTAAATGGTACAAGAACATTGTTAGATAAATGTCTCCTGAATTGTCCAATAGCCATGATAACTTCTCTTGACAAGGAGAGAGGTTTCTTCTCAAATGTTAAATTATACGAGTGTGACTTTTTCAGTGAGTACTTGCTACTCCTTGAACCAATACTACTGGGAATGCCAACTGAAGATGGCGAGTGAGTCCTACCTCGCTTCTTCATCAACAATTCTCTGATGCGATCAGTTGGACGACCAATTTCAAACTCAATCAAAGACTTCACTTGTAGAGGATTAGCTGATATGATGCAGAACTCTAGTGGACTGTCTTGACGTAAGGCAAGTACTACAACAAAGTTTGGTAGCATCTTCTGTCGATCTGATGCCATCTGTGAGAGGTTCTTCAGAGAGTATATGATACCATCAGTGAGTGAAGTATTAGAGATCATTATCCTAACTTGCTTACTTGCACAATATATCACTATACGAGACAAGTGCATTAGAAATGACTGAACAAAAGGGTTCTCTGACATCTTCTTGTTCTTCTTATAGTATTCCAACCACTCCAGCTCACCACACTGAGCATTGTACAAGTATCGACGAAGGTCTTCAGCAAGCACAATCTCTCCTGGCCTCAAGGAGGTCAGATAACTGATCGTGAGAAGAGCACAACTCTCAGGGTTCAACGGAGTATCTGTAATGTTGGGGCTCCAAGCATAACAGGTAGAGTTGGACATGGCAGCATAGCAAGGCTTGAACAAGTGTTGTAGACAGTCAGAGATATGTAGATGTGTCTTTACATGGAACAAGAAGTCAGGAATGTATCCAAAACATGGTATAATAACTAGCATTAGATGAGCCGGTAGAAATATCCTCATTGTAGCACTAATAGTTTGACTAAGACTGGTTGGCTTGGGGAGGAGACCAACTGATGATTGAGGCATTACTTTAGCAGGTTGAGATGTGGGGATGCTGTCTGTAGTGATTGACTTGATTGCTGTAACTGGTACTGAGTAAGTCGGAGCTTTAAATGTTGTAGCAACTGAACTGCCACTGTGCACTGTAACAACATACAAGTGACATGTGTGAATACAATAAAGTCAATCCTATACTAACATGACCTTCATACCCACACTATATACACACTTTGTGGTACATCAGGAATGCCATTAAATTTACACCAGCCAAAACAGATTGCTTCAAAGCTAACCATGTTCTGACCAGAATCCATCCACTCTCAACCACAAAACATTTCCAGATTGCAACATGTTATTTGGTGGAGAACCCATCAAACTGCTAAACCACAAACTAGCATTAAACTAGTTAACTATCCCACAATAGCTAGCACTTGTATACCACACAACTTACCACTGCTCACAGTGGGATTATAACTGATAAACTTCATTCCTGTTGAATGTCCACGCCACGGTTGAGTTTTACTTGTTACTGTGGCACCAGTAGGTATCGTAGCACCTTGAGGTAGGATGAATGCAGCAGTTACCGGGGCAACCCCAGGTGGTAGGGTTACTAGTGGGTTCTCGGCAGACTTTGGTCGTGGACCAGGACTGGGACTGTTAGAACGTTGCTCATGTTTAACACGCTTGCCAGGTGGAGCCAGGCTAGTTCCCGGTGATTCTGTTACTATATACTTCATTGTTATATACAATTAAAGTAGTTCTCACCTCTGTTGTCTTTATTATGATCATCTTTCTTTGAAGGGTCAGCTATCAATGTCACTGGAGCAGCAGCAGCAAAATTAATACCAGCTGTCCCTGCAGTAAACGGCATCCCTCCAACAGAGTAAAGCAGTCCAGGGGGGAGGGGCTGAGGTGCTGCAGCCAACATCTGTGTGACTGCAGATGTGGCCGTTGAGGATTGAGTAGTAGCTGCCATTGCTGGGAGCATTGTAACATTGGGAGCTAATAAAGTAGAATACGTTACGAAAGAACTGTTAGAACTACTACTGTTACACTATATCCTATAGGGAGAACTGTTAGAACTACTATTACGCTATATCCTATAGGGAGAACTGTTAGAACTACTATTACGCTATATCCTATAGGGAGAACTGTTAGAACTACTATTACACTATATCCTATAGGGAGAACTATTACACTATATTCTGGTTCCAATAGTCATTAGTTTATATCCCATAGGAGGAGTACATATTATTATTGACAGGTATTCAGATACATTTTCAGTTTAAACAGGAGGTCATTCAGTGTTGACCGATACACAAAGCTCTTCCTGGAATAAAACCTCACCAAACACAAAACACACACTACTACAATACACACTACAGACAGACAGACGTACCAGGATGGTGACCACTTGTAGTGGTCTTCCATTGCACCAATTGAGGTGTCCCTGAAGCACCACCCGTTCCTCCTACTACTGCAGAATAAATCATTGAACTGCTATTCCCCGGTATAGCCTGTACATACATCGGGTACCTACAGAGGATTAACAGTAGTGTTTGTAGCACAAAGAATAATGTTGTCACATTTTGGTAAGTGTTTTTAACTAGGAAAGGTTTCCTTAGCCACAATTGTCTAGAGTAGCAGAAGTAAACATCACTTTGCTGATGTGTCAGATGTAGCAGTGACCTTTACTACCTTATCATAACCACCTTGGGTTGGCCTGTTTGCTTAACTAACTTGTTAAAGTACAAATATTAAAAATAAATCTATTCAATTATATTATGGTGACCACAGAATGTAGCATGGCTTAGTTGTGGTGGATAATTTATTACTATTGTTAATGATATCATGAAATGATATCTATGTGATAAACACTCCACACTGAAATACATTACCCCAGTAAACAGTAATTACATAAATACCTTATACTGGGAGTAGCTGCAGAGAGGGGTTGTCCAATAGGTTGTTGTTGTACTAATATTCCTGCTGGAGCCTTGACCGCCGCTTGTTGCGCGCCAGAAGTGCTGTTGGGTTCCGACATGGCTACTCGCTACTACTGCTGCAGGGGGACATAAAGCGGTTGCTAAGTGCGCCAATATTACAACCACAACTATTTTTACAAATACGAAAAGCACACTGCTCGTGCTTATCACATAAGAACTAGAAAACGTTATTCATAATAGTACTACATTAATAATACACGTACACGTACACACACAAACATGCACGCACACACATACACACGCGAGCATTCGTTAAAGTTATTAGCTAAACTAGCTTGACTAACTTAGCTACTATTATTAATTATTTATTTATCACAAACAAATGCACATAGTAAATTAGCTAAATACAAAGCTAACCTCGTGAGGCTACAACACACACGAAGCATTACACCGCAACACAATGAAGTAGTAGCCACTTTATTCGGTTAAGAAAGGTGAAGTCCGGCTTTGGTCAGGGGAATACTCTCACTGGGTAGTACACACATTCCATTAGCATCAGCTAACAAAACACGACCGGCACTTGCTAAACCACAATTGCCTTTAATGGGACATTGTTTAATGACTGTCGCTCACGTCAGCGAGCAGGAATAGGCGGGCGCGCGATTGTGGCTTCTTCGCCACGCTAGTAATTCGATTATGAGCAGACAAGTTGCAACAGCGCACCAGCATGGCTTTAATATTATGAAACCACATATGTGCCTGTTTGGCGCCATTCAGGGGAATGGTATTAACCACAGCGACCCTGTCAGCCAAGTGTGGTCTACAGTGGCGCCACCCTGAAATCGCACCAATGTGATAAATATGCGCACGCGCAATGGCATGTTTATTCTACGTCAGACTGTGCCGTACTTACAACCATAGGTACTGGTACAACTACTAGTACACCAAAGAAGGCGATAATCATCGACTCGTAACATATTTGAGTGATCCGAAGGTAAGACCCTAACACTAGGCTAGATCATGGGAAAATACAATTCTGTAAGTAACAGTTTGCTCGTTGTCATTAGCAACAGTAATAAACAAATGATTTTATTGTTGATAGTGTATCGCTGTAGAAGACTTGATGTAACTCGTTCAGTTAATAGTAAGTATTTGTGTAGCGAGTATAATGATGTGAGTGATGTAGTAGAGGACAATGAGTGCGGAGATTGATCAACACGTGACGAATCAATACGAGATCAATAAGAGGGTTGGTAAGGGAGTAAGTTATTTGTGTCTGACGTGTACAATGAACCTCTCTTAACAAGCTCCCCGAATTAAGGACGCAATAGAAAAAACCTCCATAAATTTTGGTCCCAACAGGTCTGGCATGTTTGACCTCTAAAACCTCTATATATATAGTTTCCAAGAATTCTAGGTCCCTAAACAGAGGTTCCACTGTAGTAGTAACTGGTCATTGTTTATCTACTGTCATCACATGATGTGTTTTGTAGGCTTATGGGATAGTATGGAAAGCTGTGGACAAGAGGTCTGGTGAAATTATTGCTCTAAAGAAGATCTTTGATGCATTCTCTAACTGTACTGATGCACAGGTCAGTACAGTACAACCAGTTGATCATGTTTAGTGTTCTTTTATAGAGGACATACCGAGAGATTATGTTCTTACAGGTGCGTAGTGTGTGTGTGTGCATGCGTGCGTGTGCATGCACATGTGCAGGTGTGTACATGGAGCAACCTGGAACTTCAGCTATCTGTGAGACTTGGGCAGTTCTCCTGTTGGTTACCAGGAAAATTTGGCTGCATGGATTCAATTGCTTGAGTGGTCCTAGTGCTGGTGTTTCACATGTCTGTTAGAGGCCTCCATGTCTGTGTGTGTGGTGTGCAATATAGTAGGTGCAGCCATATAACAAAATTTACAATTCATCCAAGGGAAATTTTCCTGAAGAGATTCACAGTAAATCATTGATACATGTGGGGAAACATTTGAGGTTGAAATAGAAATCCACTAGTTAATTATCATGTATATAGAATACTTGTAGAATGTGCAGTGTATATTGTGTGTACAGCATTATTTGTGGCCGGATTTTGGAAAATGTCACTTTTGTGATTAAAATGAGGCATTCCAAACTACTAGTTAGCTTAGAATCATTATATAGTCAGTACCTTGAATTGCAACAAATTCTGTGATATATTTTAACAGATGCATAAGTTCTTTATGGTGACACAGCAAAAGTATAGATTTCTATATATTTCACACACACTACACTCACACTCACTACACACACACACACACATGCACTACACACAGACTATGCACACACACACACTACACACTCACACGCACTACACACACACGCATGCACTACACAGACTACACACACACACATGCTCGTCCGCACGCACGTATACACACACACATGCCCGTGCGCACGCACGTATACACACACACACACATGCATGCACACTACACACACATTGCACACTACACACACATTGCACACTACACACACATTGCACACTACACACACATTGCACACTACACACACATTGCACACTACACACACGTGCGCACACACACAGACTGCACACACATGCACATTACACACACACACATACATAAACACTGCACACTTTCACATAAAGGTATATTATATTCTACAGGCCTTCTCTTCTCATGAGAATGTGATAAAATTACTCAATGTAATTAAAGCAGATAATGACTATGACATCTACCTGGTGTTTGAGTTCATGGGTGAGTGCCATCCTTTTGATCTCTTTTTTATCTCTCTGATCTCTGTACTTCACAGCAACCACAAACCTGTGGTTCAGTGGACTATAGTGATGTGTTTATGACCACGCCTTCCTTATGGCTGCTTTGATCTATGCTGTGCTGATACATACACATGTTGTCCTAATAAGGAAGAATGTATATATTATGTGGAGTGAAGGCTTTCTTTCACTACTAGGTTTATCACTGGGCTGGACTCAGTTGTTTTTTCTATTTTTATATTTGTACAACTACTGATTGTAGCTCCACTGAAATGCAAGCTACTTGCCTGTTCAATAGTTATTTAATTGAACAGGTACCGTACATAGAAGTTGGTCAATCCTCATAGTATTAAATGTTGACAAAAATCACGAAATTAATGGTGGTGCTAATCAAAAGTTTGATGAATTAAAGTAGACGCATTTATCCATTTGTCAATAATTCATCAACTTTTTCTTTCATCAAAATTTCCTGTCATGCTATAGCTATTAATCATCTGGTCAGAAGCATAGCAGCAAAATTTAAAGTGAGGGACTAAGCAGGGTGGTGACTAGTTGATACAATTTGTACAATGTGTAAAGCTCACTCATTAATACAGAACATGCACTGGAGGCATGCCCCCACAGGATTTAAAAGTGGAGGGAGTAAACCACTCTAAAATATGAGGGGGGGGGGGGGGCTCTCGCCCCTCCCCCCTGTTGCTACACCTATGCATCCAGTGGTAGCTAATTTGCAGCTGTAGTTGACAGGTCCTCGTGTGAGGCTGAAAATAAATGGTCTAGCCACACTTGTTGCTACAGCCATTTGATGAAAATATTAACTACCTTATAAGGTGACTAAATTTAGTGATACACTAAATTTAGCGATTTTGTTTATTGGCAAAATTAGTGCATACAAAATTTAACAATTTTATGATTAATTAACCATACATTTTACAGGTTTAACGTGTGCGAAAAAACCAAAATCGCTATTATATAGATTTGTTTTGTAATCCAGGGGGTAGCATGTATGCTCAGGCCATGTGTACAAGTGGCTTTACAGAGAATAGAGCAGTCAAGAACTCTAATAGAACAATCACTCAACGGGTCACAAATCTGTCAGTAAATATTACACTACACCCCATAACAACCTTGGCTAAGACCTTTTGCCAGGGAAGGTTGGGTCACACATCATAGCCTCATGATGTATTGCTATGTGTAATTGCACAACCAAATATAGTACTTTTATCAATATTAAGGTGTCAGATAGGTTGGAACTTTTCTTTGAGATGTTTGATGACATTTGACCAACCTCTTCTGATGTGTGTCCCTCACCTTGTGCCATGTACTCTTTCCCTGCAGACACTGATCTACATGCTGCCATTAAAGCTAAGATATTGCAAGATGTTCACAAGCAATATATTCTTTATCAGTTGTTCAAGGTGCTCAAATACCTTCACTCTGGAAATGTCATTCATCGTGACCTTAAGGTGTGTAGTGTGTTTGTGTGTGTGTGTGTGTGTGTGTGTGTGTGTGTGTGTGTGTGTGTGTGTGTGTGTGTGTGTGTGTGTGTGTGTGTGTGTGTGTGTGTGTGTGTGTGTGTGTGTGTGTGTGTGTGTGTGTGTGTGTGTGTGTGAGTGAGTGAGTGAGTGAGTGAGTGAGTGAGTGAGTGAGTGAGTGAGTGAGTGAGTGAGTGAGTGAGTGAGTGAGTGAGTGAGTGAGTGAGTGAGTGAGTGAGTGAGTGAGTGAGTGAGTGAGTGTGTGTGTGTGTGTGACCTTATTATTATCGATAGCCTAGCAACGTGCTGCTCAATGTGGAGTGTTTTGTTAAGGTGAGTTTGACCCCCTCAAATTGAGGAGCTCAGTTTATGGTTCCCTCAGTTAGCTGATTTTGGACTGGCACGATCGTTGGATGTCACAACTAGTGCTGACCAGGCTAGTGGTAATGCTTTAATGACAGATTATGTAGCAACAAGATGGTATAGAGCTCCTGAAATACTTTTAGCATCATCGCTGTGAGCTATGTTATGATGTGTTATGACATTTATGACATAATACAGGTACACTAAAGGTGTTGATATGTGGTCACTAGGATGTATCTTAGCAGAAATGGTGTCAGGTGTGTCGTTGTGACGTCATGATCTGTCCGAAGATACTTACATCCCTAACACATAGCTATTACAGACACCCCATACACAGGGAAGTCATTGTTACCCCACCCACCATACACAGGGAAGTCATTGTTACCCCCCACCCACCATACACAGGGAAGTCATTGTTACCCCACCCACCATACACAGGGAAGTCATTGTTACCCCCACCCGCCATACACAGGGAAGTCATTGTTACCCCCACCCACCTTACACAGGGAAGTCATTGTTACCCCCACCCACCATACACAGGGAAGTATCATTGTTACTCCACCCACCATACAGGGAAGCCATTGTTTGCTGGTTCATCTACTATCAATCAGATTGACAAGATCATGTGCTGCATAGCCCCACCCAGCAGACATGATGTGCAAAGTATTCAATCACCTTATGCCACATCAATACTGAGTCAGGTTGGCAGAAGGTAAGTAAGTAAGTACCTGTAAGGTTCTCCCAGTAGGAAATATGTGGTTAAATTTTGAAACCCCATAATAGTATCTTAAATTAAAAACCTTCCAGATATTTCAAGAAGTGCTACAAGTGAGCCAAATTTCAATCCCTTAATTGTGTTATTCCACTACTTAGTGAGTTATTAACTGTCTTGAGGTAGCAGTTAAAATGTGTTGTATTATATTGTGTTTGTGTGCAGGAGAAAAAGTACATTTGCTGAGCTGTTGCCAACCGCTGACCCATTAATTATTGACTTGGTTGGAAAGTTGTTACAGTTCAATCCTACAAGACGTTTAACCACAGAGCAGGCCTTGGAACACCCTTATGTTGCTAAGTGGGTATTATATAAAATTGTACTGCTGTATTAGAGTGTTTTGTAGATTTCATGACAAATCTGATGAGCCATCATTGGACCATAACATTATTCCATTACTAAATGATAATGTACAACTAAGTGTTGAGGAGTATAGAGATAATCTTTATGAGGTGAACACAATGTTACACTTCTTAGACTAGCATGAAGGCCTGTTAACACCATTATGAGCGCCATGGTGAGCCCCTGTGGCTCTCGGTTGAAATATAATAATTGAATAATCACTGTGGTATTGGATAGATCTAAAAAGATTAAATGCTTCAATTTCTGTCTGAAGCTTGATCATACATCACATCAAGAGTTCGTATTATGAACTCTTGATCACATATAGTCCTTTCTACCAGCCATGCCTGTTACTTCATAGTGGTTAGTAATAAAATTTGACTGGGATTATTTAGGATTATCCATCTAAACTATATAGCCACAGGTGTCATGTCAGTTGTACCATTTTAGAGTGTCAGACGGAAAAGATTGGAGTTCCAACAAGCACGTGATGTGACCACAGTTATAGAGGACACAGCACCAGATGAACAAACATCAGTTCAAGAATCATGCCATCCCCCTCCCCCTAGTCATGCCACACTGCACCACCCCCCTCCCCCTGGTAATGCTGCACTGCACCACCCCCTTCCATCTGGTCATACCACACTACACAGTCACAGTGCCACACAACTCGGTGGTGGCCGCAAGTCAACACAACAACACAAGTCCATCCTCAAGTCTTTGAGCTCATCTGAACTGGTTGCTAGGAGACCACCAGTGTCCACTAGTGGACTGAGAGCAGTGCAAACCAAACAGCACAAGACAAGAGAGAACAATGAAATATCAATCAACAAGGTGAGTTTGTGTTACTAAGAGTATTTGGTTGGCTATAATAATTATGGCCAACTTTTGTGGAGTAGCCGTCAGCATAAATTTTGAAATCTGCAAGACACAAAAGAGATTTCTCCGTGATTCTATACTCTTTGGATACTGTAATAATGTTGAAATATAAGGTTTAAAGTTTAGGCAAACTCTGCTCACTCAAAAATAATTTGCGAGTTATTGCAAATTTTGGACCTCGCACATTGCAGCATGGCAGGTTTTTATTTTGCAATTTCAACTAGCTATCCACAAAAAATTTCCCCATCAAAATTTGCAACTAGATCAAAATGGCATTGTTTGGATTTTCCCCTCAAACAATCCCATTACCATTGTGTCACCATTTATCTCACAATGTCCATCATCAGGTACCATTCACCTCACAATATGGAGTATCATCTCATTTACCAAGGACTAGACCATCATCTGGTAACCAAGGAGCTGTTGCTAAGGGCAACCAACCCTTGGACCTGTGTGTGGTCAGTGGTAGAATAGTAAGTCACCATTGTGATCACGTGATGAACTCATACACCTCATATAGGAGTATTCGGAGAGACAATTACCTCACCATCGTAAACTACAACTAGCCAATAAGAAAGCTGCTAGAGGAGCAGCAAGCAGATACGCCCCAGGGATGTATAGTCAAGCTTTTGGTGTGATCAGTCAAAAAGATCTACATTCGCTAAAACACACGTGACATATTACTATTTATTACGTTATTAGACAGTGACATCATTTGTTATGGTGTTCGTTATTTAGAGTGGCGATAGCTACGATGTGACGCAGTGATGAAGACATTTACTAAGTGTTTAGTGCTGTTAATTCTTTTATTATTAATAATTGTCGCTTATTTGATGGTACAGAGACCCGTCCTTAGGGAGAGACCACCGTTTGATGTAGACATTCATCACGTGCAGAAGGCGCTATCCAGTCGTTCATGTGTGCTACCAGTAGATAGCAAGAGGTATGTGATAGGTGTGTCGTACTGGGAACAGTTCGGCATGGCGGTACGAAACATGTTTCAGTTAGTTACCTTGGCTAATGACTGGGGATCACGTGTAGTAGAACCATACAGTGTTAACTCTAGACTGTTTGGATTAAAGGAGATTATCTTTAGAAGAAACCCCACTACTAATGACCACCCTTCAAACAGTGACCGTGTAGTGACACCATTACTGTTAAGAGAACTGGTCAACTTGGACCAGTTGAATGAGGCAATGTGTAACCATGGGTTACCAGGTGTAGTGAAACATGAAGAGTTTATTAATGATATACCACAAGATACAATTATTATACAGTTTGTACACACTTATTCTAACCCTAGTGATCTTAATGTACCCCCTGATAAAAAGGGTAAGATACTGGAACAGTTCAAATCTAATAACATCATTGACTGTAGCCAGTTACTATCAGATTATCATGGTATGATCACAGTAGCACTAGAACATGAGACAGCTAGAAGGCCATTAATAAGACAATATTATTGTGTTGATGCAACTAAACTAATAACATCACGTGAACTCACCACCCTGCTCACTTATCCGCATCTTACTGTAGTTGTAGTGGATTGGCATGGCTACAGTAGTCGTGCGATGGTATACCATTCAGCTAAAGGTCCCCATGTTAACAAGCGTGTTACTTTATCCACATTATATAAGGGACCATCACTAGCTATACTGGAACTACCACATAGCGAACGAGTCGAAAATGCCACCATGAAATACCGTCAACAAGTTGACCTACCTACTTCTTATATTGCAGTTCATATTCGCAGTGAAAAGATGGGTCACATACAGATAAGTCAAGCTGGTTTTGTATCATCTTGTCTAAAGAAAATGTACACCATTATTGGCCAGTTGAAGGAGTTGTATAATATTAAACATGTGGTTATTTGTATGGATGCTGGTGTGAGAGGATCAGACAGTTGTGTAAATTGTCGTGGAGGTAGTGAAACATTAAAGATACTTCACCACTATCAACTACAAGTGACTCGTGTTGATCCTACTTTGATTGGTGAGGTTGACGACAGTGGATTAGTGGCCTTGATTGAAATGAACTTGTTATCAACGGGTGATCACTTAGTGTTGGTTGGTGGCGGATCATTCCAGAACCAAACTAAAAGTCATTTCATTAAATACCATGACAACTATGTTAATAGAATACATGAAGTGTGCACAAAAAGATAATAGTAATTGAACATTGTGTAATTCAAAATAAATTAGACAAATCAAATCCATTTACAATCAAGGTTATACAGAAATGATTGTTTCCCAATAGTGGCTGGATGGTAGCTACCTGCAATAGAACAAGTAAGCGTATTATTGTACATTAGTATTGTCTTTGCTAAAAGGAAGAAAAAAAAGTTGATTTAGTAACAGCTTCTTTCAAGACTTGCAGTAATCACAACTAACAAGGAAGATTTCTCTAATATAGTTTAGTAGTATATGAAACAAGGTTACACATGCAGTACTGCTGATTAGTCTGTGTAACCAGACCAGTGCAGGGGATTATCAATTACAAGCGCCCACACACGGATTATAAACACCTGAGCTGCACAGATGTTTATGATCTCTAACCAATAAGCCCCTGCACTGAAATAGTGGTGATTAACTACTGATGTATACCTGGTCCTGGCAAGTCATGTTGAGTAGCAGTTAGTTTGTTACTATTCCATCTACCGGTAGTGGAGACAAACACTGCCCCAGATGACTCATGTTTGGCAGAATCCTTATAATCCACCACCTCATAATGACCAGGACCAGGAGGTGGTGGGTCAGGGAGCAGGGGGATGGCAGGAGCTGAGAATGTCAGTAAATGTCTTGACCTGCACATACAATACTAGTAGTAACTCTCCTTAGGCAATGTTGTATACATATTTACCGGTACATAAATACTCTAATAAAACATGCACCTAAATTAAACAGTCCAAATCAATTTCAGATATAAAGGAAGGAGTGCTCAAGAGTCTACTGTAACCACACTACTACCTCTGTTGTTGGTGCTGCTGGTACGAGGGTTGTATAACTTGTAGCTGTGTAGGTGGATTGTATGCTCCAGGTCCTGGACCCTGTAACAAGCGAGTAAAGTTGTAGTCAGCCATTACAAACAGGAAGCGACCTCTCTGGGAGTGAACATCTCATTTCTCTTGAGGACTGTCTTGAATGATGACACATGACACTGTGGTGTTGCCCTGGTAACACTGTCCTTCACATTGTACTGACCTGTACTAATGGGATAGATTGGTTGCTATGGCTACCAAACATACCTGGAGCAGGGTTGTTAACAGTAAACAATTTGTATGGCTCATTCCTCTTGTATTGTGATCTGAATGCTGCACATGCTCCTGATTTGTTGGAGGTATCAACCTGTAATTACACAACCTCACTACACACAAAATCACAAAATACATGATATCATTCCATATGTAAACGCACATAATTTATTAAACTGTTTGAGAACAGTTGATAACAGTCAGTACACTTTAAAAACACAGTGGCATAGCCTTATGTGCTTAACAGGTTTAATATTTAAGCATTGTTCTTTTAAAACATAATTGGTTCAACCTTAACACCACACACACACAAGTTACATACCATAACATCATAACTATTAGGGGCAGGTACTCTGCTAGGTCTCTTGTCATCATCCACTGCTGATGCAATAGGTCCATGGAAGTTGCTACAATGAATGTGTCATCTGGCTAGTACTATGGCTGACATTTAATAATGAATTTGCCACCCACAAAATTACCATTTTTAATGCATTTCTTGACAGTAAATAAATACAAATCATCCTAGCATGGTTAAACACATCTACAATATAACCTTGGTTACCCGACCTCCTGTTTATCAATTATGTAGGTGTACGTTCTATTAGAGTATTTGAATAAAAAGCAATGGCTCAATTGAGACACTTGCCAGTGAAGTTCAGATAACTAAGGCTCTAGTACAAGGGTTAAGTTGCTTATCAGCAGACATGGATGATCAGTCCCTTGTAATGTAACAACATACCTTGTTACTGGTGACTTGTTGAATGTGTGCTGTTTAGGAAGTAGTAATGGATTGTAGCTACCTGTATTAACATATTGTCCCCGTCAGTACCCATTGAACTGCACTGACCTGGACCGAGTTGTGTTGTCCTTGAATGTGAGAACCTTTTAGTCTGTTAACAACTAATCATCAAAGCACATACAATAATGAATGTACCTTAGAGGCCAATCCTCCTGTCCCCTGTTTAGAAAAAGATGCATTATATTGCTGCTCTGTTTCATTTAGAGTGTGAGACCCGTAACTCCCAGGTCCAGGGTTCTCATTCTACCAAAACATAAAACACACATTGTAGTCATTGTGTTATCTTACCAGACTGAGGTGGTCAGCAAATCGTGGTGCTTGCTGTTGGAAACCTTTCTTCTCAATTGTGGTGTGGAATACAGTCTGGTATTTACTAGGTATTGAGGCAGGTCTTAGTGACCCCTTGCTCCCCTTCTCAAAATATTTCTCTACAAATGCTAATAAGATAGTTTAAGTAACAACATCATCAGCTATATACATCGCACCTCTGTCTGATCTACCAATACACACTCTACCAGCCACTAAGCCTCCTGCGGTACGCCTCATTTTATTATCCACTTTAATTCCATCAGAGATGACGCCATAAGATTGTGGCGAGCGAGGAGGGAGCGAGGGAGGCTGGAAAACCACCGCCATTCCACACAACGAATATATTAGAACATAACTGCAATACTATTTCTATAGCAACTACATCACGTGCGATCACGTGGCAAGTCGCTAGTGAAGTAAAGCAGCAGAAGACACCAACAAGTTAGTGTGTGTTGTAGCCCATTGTATTAACAAGTAGGTTAGGTTAGGTAGGGTTCGTAGTGACCATCAGTATATTAGTGTGGGGGGCGTTATTTGAAATACATCTCGTTTATAAATGTGAATTAAAGGCCTGTTACTTCACGTTTGTGACACCTCGTTCAACTAGCGTGTGTGTATACAGTTATGACTGAGCCAGCAGCAGCAGCAGCGGGTAGGGCAACTAAACTGGAGACGACTCAGTATGGAGGATATACCGGACCAGATGCGATGTACGTGAAGTTGATATCGAGTGATGACCACGAGTTTATTATTAAGAGAGAACACGCGTTAACCTCTGGTACCATAAAGTCAATGTTGAGTGGACCTGGTGAGTTTATGTGTTGCCATCTTGTTTGACTATTATTCCATAGAGTATAGAGAGCCATAACGGCCTGGGATAGAAAACTTAAGTTTTACAGACGCACTCCTCACCTACAGTTCCGTTTACACCTTTTGGAAACTCTTATAAATGTTTGTAGAGTGAAGTTGTTTACTGTGGGGTTTATAGTAGCACAAAGCAACTTCATAGCTCAAAGCAGAGCCGTCTAATCATTGTCGATGCCACAAATTCGCACTTCAAAGAACATACATCATCTTGGAAGTTAAACACGTTTTGTCACTTTCAGTCATAACGACCAGAGGACTTTATCATTGATGTTTTAATGCGTTTTGGGGTGCATGACATCCATCAGTGAAGGGTTAGATCTGTCAAGAATTATCCAACTACATTCTTGTCACTGGTAAGATGTGCCACAATGGTGTAGGTGAGGAGTGCACACAAGAATAAAGCTCTACCGGGCAGTGCATAATTGATAGATACATGATTGAGCATTACCAGAGATTAATACAAACCATTGAGTGGTACTAGTGTGTGATAAAGAATCACAGAAGACTCTTTGCCACAACAAAATTTAATTTTAAAAGGACAGTACATACATTGTGAAGTTTATGACGCAACATTACCTAATTGCATGGCGTAGAATTAATCATGTATAGACTATTGTGGAATCTATGCAACACAGGAAGTCACTGTAAATGTGAGCTTGTTACATAATTTGCCACATTTTCAAAGTAGTTGCATCACGTTTTCAGTTTTTGCTTGGCGGTCTTGCATTGCATTGCAAAGATCACGCAAACGACTGTGAACCTACTGTGAAAGCATAGCATAGTGAGGCACAGCTGTATGAAATTAATGCTACACAACAACCTATGTTTGTATCACAACCAGGTGAATGGTCAGACTGCTACCATAGTCACTGTGATTGTCATGAGGTGGCTGTTTTACCCTCTGTTACAGTGTTGTGCAGCTGAAAAAACATTAGACTATACTTTATGTGGCTAACTAGTGATGTACAAGCGTGGATCCTACCATAGATAATATACACCCCACACTGGATTGGAAACTTCTAAGCGCCACCTAATCTATCTGGTGAGTAGTAGGTGTACTGCTATAGAATGTAAAGCTTGGCCTATTCATAGTGGGTGTACTGATGTGTATTAGCTAGAAGTTTGACAAGCGTGAAAGGTTGATACAAGAGGCGGGATTTGTGGACTTGACTAAACAGGAGCAAATGTACCATGAAACACATACCAGTACACATAGTGTTGGTTAGTAAAATGCATCAGCCTTAAACTAGACTTGTTCACCCTGCCATTTTCACAAACATGTTCAAATACTTTTTATACAGAAAACACCTATACCATTAGTGTTTCAAAACTTCAGGAGCGAAACGCAGATAGTCAGTTTTGTATGGGCACTATACGTGTACTTCCAGTCCAGGTAGGGGTGTCTATTATCTATGATCCTACCATTCCTGGTAACTCACCATAAAAACGCGTATAATTCTGGTTATGCAATGATTTCACTAGTAGTGAAATAATGCAGAATTGAATGGCTTCGATTCCGAAATAAATTACATGATAGTTTTCTATCCCCCCTTGATTGTGCTAACTCCAGACCATTCAATAAGGCCAACAATTAGGTGCATATGTGTGCCATATGTGTTGGAAAGTTCTGAATACATTATTACAAAGTTGTCACATTGTCTAATGGCAAAGTTTCCCATATCTTTGTGTGATCCAGAGTTGCTATTACTATCTTGCCAGAGGGGAAGACCTAGCTGGTTACTAGTCTGGTACATCCTGTCTGTTAGGGCTTATCGATTTAGAGATTATAGAGCGCTTATAATCTTTAATCGCTAAACCCCAGTGGTTAGGGTTTGCAATTTACCAGACTAGCTGATTACCGGTTGGAATAAGTGCCATACTGATCACATGTCCAGTATATGTATCAAAACATTGGCTACGTATATGGAGGGTTAAGATCTGAATTTGCTATAATAACATCAAGAGTACATAATAATAGAAGAGGGAGGAGAGTATCTAACTCTCATTATAATCCATACAAACACACTGCGTTCAATCCATAAAATTTCTAGTAATAAATCAATACCTTTAAGGGTGCTCTGGATATTTGAAGCCATACAATGCGTGATTTTGTACTGCCTCTTATAACCAGACAAGGTGTAAAATGAATCCATATGGTACTTACCGTATAGTAAAAAACTTTGGCGGTAAAAAACTTTGACGAATTTGGTGAATAGCATTCAATTCGCCAAAGTTTTTTTCGCCAATTATTTTACGAGCACATTGAGGAACTAGAACTTGAGATGAATGCTAGTTCGTACCACCACGCAATAAAGATCGAGCTGACTTATGAGATCATTCCTAGGAATTTGTCCCACTGTTCAGTGTAAGCACTCCTTTGGATAGAATTTCCAGCCGGCTTCCCGGCCGTTCGCACCTCAGCTAGTTCATCGTCTCGCGGTGGATTTGGCCAAATGCTTTGATATACGTGATAACCTCTGCTACTGGAGTTCACTGGAAAAGTAAATACGGTCACTTTCTGAATCGAAGGAGATAGCCGTGAAGCACGCGCCTTTGCTACCACGTTGCTAGATCGGTAGCTACAAAAGTACTGCTACAACAACAACGCTAGCTACCTATACACTTACTACACTACTTAACTGATGAGTTGACACCTTGTTGTTTAATATCCTTACGTACCGTACAGTAAAATTTTTGACGGTAATAACTTTGGCGAGTATTATTTCAATCGCCAAAGTTTTTTCCGCCAATTTTTTCAACAGAAAGGTTTCGTCACACTTTTTTACCGCCAAAGTTTCTTACTATACGGTATATTGGTAGTGGTTCCCCTTCTCTTCAACACAAACCAAACAGAATTTCACCACTTTACCGTTCTATAGCTACATGAAATTCTTTCCAGAGCGCTTAAATTGAAACTAGTCCTTCATCTTTACCACTAGAGCGCTGGAAATTGCGCTAAATATACTAAAGGTTACAACTCACATATCTATGAAAGGTATTAATCCATAGCTTACATTGATAATAAGTAAGCCCTGAAAGTGTGTTTCACTAACCAAACCCTCGTGTTTCCATTGCCATTACTCGCGAAGCCATAGTGCTATAGACAAAATCTTTTCATAGTCCTGTAGAGAATTTATCTGCCTATCTCCATGCAAAATTTGAAGCTTTTACGGCTATCACTCAAAAACTAGTTTTATTTTTAGTAAACATGTGCAAAGATTGCGTGTGCACAACATTATTGATATAATAACCACACAAATTCCTATTAACCGCAATCACCAACTTTTCAAAATAACATGTCATAAATGCTGTTCAAAACACAAAGAAGCTCTGTTTTCTCTTCTTCACACACGGGAACAGCTTGCTATGCCTGGAGTCTCCAGCAAGCCGCTCTTCATTAGGTTACCTTAGGCACTTAGGTTACCTTAGGCACACCATCATCAGCGCCTTGTGATTCCAGCTGGTAACATAGTTCCCTACATAAGCAGCTTACAATTACAATACAAACTACCAGCATACCCTATCACTCGAGAAAACAAGGCACGAACGCATGTTAGCTACAAGTGAAACATGCGTTCACACTTATAATAACACTTACTTCTAATAACACTTACTTTTAGACTAATTCACGCTAGTGTAACTCTTGATCCATCAGACAATCATTTGTTAACACTTCAGCGATGATTTTAAAGTGAAAAACATGCTGCTCTTCCTCGTGTTAACATACTACAAGTATTACAAGTATGCATAGTAGTAATGCCAATTATGATGCAACAGCTGCAAGTGGTTTCTGGGCTGGCACTTAAACGGCTTCAAATATCAGGAAATTCAGCTAATGGAAGCCATATGGAAAAGAAGCCATAATGTTACCACAAGAATTCATTTATTGCATCATGTGATTAGATTTATGCAATAACAATATGGCTACGATGCGTGTTACAGCGCGTGGCTTTGTAGTAAGAAGAAATTCGTTATTGTTTAGAGAGTAATAGTGAAGAAGACATTCACAGAAGTAAGTAGAGTGGCAAAGAATGTTTCTTTAAGACAATTCGCATCTTTCGCGCAAAGTTTTGGCGGCAAGGATAATTTGTGGTTTTAGTATGGTATCCTAAATGGTGAGTAGAGCATTTCTGCGTCAGTTTTCTTTAGTATACTAACGAGTTAGACCTCTGTATTTGTGCTGGCTTATGTAATATACGTAGGAGTAGTGACCTACCGTGTAAAGAAATGGCTTCTGTGGCTGTAGCGAATAGTACGGGCAATGTTTCACAACTCTGCGGGTTACAAGAAATTTGTAATTGTTAATAGCTCTGTTGCGTTAATAGCTACCTAGTCTTCTGTGCTATTGGTCACTAACTAGTAGTCTGTGCTAACATCTAGTGTTGCAATAGTGGCCTAATACTTGTTCTATTTATTGCAAGTTGACGCCAAATAGTTACTTCGAAGGTGCTGGTAACTTGCGATGTAACTCAGCAAATAAAGAGTTCACTTATCTGAATTTATCGCTGATAGTAGGAGATACCTTGCTCTTTCAATTGCAATCAAACATCAGTGTGTAACATGTAAGGTCTGTGTGCTAGAACTGTAGTTTGTAGAGGATGCGTTTAATTGGATTTTAAATTGGATTTTAAATGACTTCTGGTATGCCTAACCTTAAGTGAACAGAAGACTGTTGATATTTCCTAATTGAAGCAGTAGAAGTGCTCAAGCCATTTGTCACCTTTGGTGGCTATAGTTGATTGCGCAAGGTCTGAGCACAGTGAGTTTGGTGAATCCACTGAAGTTAGACACTCTCCTCCCTACTCTATTATTATGTACTCTTGATAACATCAATAACCTGATTACAAGCTTATTTTGACCCACATGTGAAACAACACAGTGTGTTGTAACTGAGCTATCAAACAGTACGGACCCCCTAAAATGACACGCCACTTTTAATAATTATTCTAGAAACAGCTTACTTGACTAAAATCACCTTTACGGAATAATATCAGTCCATCTAACATCAAATGCAAAACACTTACAGGCGGCTGAAAATATAATTATAAAAAAATTGCCCAGACTCAAATTTTTATCTGCCAACCTGCCTGACCACAGTTGCAAGGCTGTAGGCCAAACAAACCAGCATACGACCACCATTTTACACCACAACAAACTCGCCAGTGGGATGTGCCTTTTGGGGTTCCAACAAGTGTGTGTCCTCTGCACCTTTTATCTTCAGTCAGGCTGGATGTTTTCTTTAAAGGTGGACCGATACTGATTTTTTCCAATAATTTCGATACCGAGTACTATGACTATTATTTATGCCGATTCCGATTCCGATACCGATATTTTTGTATATTTATTTCATTCATTTGTAATTTTGACAACTTGTACATGTAATGAAAGTTATGAAACATTTTTGTACTTTTTCATAGTGTATACAATTTTATTATAATGATTCAAAAGTTAAAACCTGTTGTTTGATTGCTTTCTTGATTATATGCTTCCTAGTCATTCTTTAAAAACATGTTCTTGTTTAGAAATAGTAACATTTCCACTTTTTCTGCATCTAGCTTTGTTCTTTTATCAGTAACAATGTTGCCAGCTGTACTGAACAGCCTCTCCGACGGAATAGTTGTACATGGTGGTGCCAAGTACTTTCGAGCTAAAGTAGCAAGTAAAGGCCATGATGCCTGTTTCTCATTCCAATATACTAGTGGATTACTGTGCTGAGGAGCATTGGCTTCACTGAGGTAAGCATTCACCATCTTTTGGCTAATTGTGTAATCATTATCAGGCTCAGCATCATGCACCTTTACCATTTCATCAACCTGCGCCCACAAAACACTTGCAGAATCATCCTGTCGACGTCGCTTGGCTACTGACTCTAATGAGCTTGGGTTAGCCTCAGACTGGTTGGACTCCAGATAATCTTCACATGTAGATATCAGCATTTCTTTAGAAGAAACCATTCTCGACTGGCTAGAAAATACCCTTTCCTTAAATCTCGGGTCTAACAATGTGGACAAGCAGTAAAGATCTTCAGTTCCACAACTTGCAAAACGGCTTTGCATGGATAGCAACATCTTCCGCTTCATAGCCATGATTCCATGGTCTTCTTCATCTACCTGGAGCAGTTTATTAAGTGAGTTCACAATAGGTATAAACAGAGCAATAGAGGAAGAGTTACTGCTTATGTCTTCAGTTGCCTCCTCAAATGGCTGCAGCAACTTAATCACCTTTTCCGCCAATTTCCACTGAGCAGCACTGAGATCGAATGATGCACCAGCCTCTGCATTAGCAGCACTGATAGCTTTCCGTTGCTCAACAAGCCTCTTCAACATGTAGTAGCTGCTGTTCCATCTGGTTGGCTCATCTTGGTATAATGCACACACTTTTAGCTCCAATTGGGCCTGTATTCTCTGAAGCAAATGGAAAGCAACATTTGAGTGCTTGTAGTGCCCAACTATCCTCCTTCCAGCAGCTAGAAGATCTTGAACATCCCGCTGTGCTAACACGCCATCATGTATTACACGCTGAAGACTGTGAGCTAGGCAAGTAATGCTAGGGACACCACAGCTGTTAAACCCTGCAACAAAATTGGATCCACCATCTCGCAAAGCACAAACAATTTTGGATTCAATTTTCCACTCACACACACAATCAGAAGGACGCGACCATTCTAAACAATCTTCGAGCGTTGCTTGTGAGGAACTTGCTTGTTGTTGGGCACTGACTTTTTTCTTGCTGGCAGCCTTTTCACTTTCCTCGAGTTCCCTTAACTTATCTGGGTGACGATTTTTTAAATGCTTCCGTAAATTGGAAGTGTTAAATGAATTTGTTTTGTCTCCTCCACGAGCTACATTCTCATTGCATTCATGACAAACAGCCTTCTTGTTGTCAGAGACAGAAATTGAGAAATAATTCCATACTTCGCTTTTTTTTTGTCCAACGTTCGACATTTCTAATCAGTACGCTCTAATAGGAAACTCCATTAGTATCGAGCCTTTAATTATTTCGATACCAATCTTAGCCGATACCACGAGTATCGATACCGATACGGGTATCGGTATCGGTCCACCTTTAGTTTTCTTCTCTTTATGCAACGAAAACCATATTGAGGTGTTAATTTTCTGTAATAACACTTTCCTTGAGCAGCATATTTAGATGCCACAAAATTATTTAAAGCTCTTACAAAGACTAAACACCTGGTAGATGCCTGTACAATGGATTCAAGGCCACGCCCATTAGCAATCTTAGTTGATTATTAACAATCGAGCACAAAGACACACTTCTTAACAATCTAACACATACCTTATTAGTTTAGCTGTATTTATAGCACAGTGAAATAAGGAATTGTGACCATTCCTTATACAGCAGTCACTCTAATGGAACAGTCACATGTGTATAGCTGTATGCTATATAACAACACCAAAAAACCAAACACACTAGCAGACTTGGGGCCAGGTACATTGAATTTTCCAAGTACAAGTACTCCAGCGACAATCAAGAGAGTACTTAAGTAAAGCACAAGTACATGCTGGAAGTACTCAAGTAAAGTACAAGTACATTTTGCTGTAGCAAAATATATACTGGATTCAGTGTATTGTGGTATGTAAGTGTACCTAGTGGGGTTGGTACTTTCAGGTTTTTGTCAACCATTCACTCTCTTAAACACTTAAAATGCACTATCTTAAGCAGCAGCATTGTTTTTATTTGCCAGAATGCTATGACATCATTATTCGTGGCTACGTGATACATAGTAGTCGGTGATTATTGAAATTGGCCCCATTCAAAATGGCATCTGAAAAGTGGGCGTGGTTTTGGATAGTGTCTATTGTACAATGCACCTTCATGCAATTTTGTTATGTACCCACTGTGTACAAACTGCGTACATTGTTTGCAGTACTTACAAGTACTTAAGTACTCAAGTACATAGCAAAGTACTCGAGTATAAGTACAAGTACACTGGGGAAATTAAGAAAGTATTTGAGTAAAGTACAAGTACTTTCAAATCTGTACTTAAGTATAAATACTCATGTACTTGGCCCCATGTCTGGACACTAGTATATTTAAAATCATTAATTTTAAAAATGAAGCACTATTATGCGAAACCCTCAAGAAATTGAATAAACATGATGTACTATCTCCAGATCCACGTTTAATATACTAGTAGTAGGTTGTATACAATAACTGGACTGGACTACTGGAAACCTCTGTACATAGCTGAATGTTGACTAATCTGGCATGATCACACCTTTCTTTTGTTTGTGTGTGGGGGAGTGGTCTAACTAGCATACTTACAACCAGTTGCCCAAATATTTGGTTTAAAAAGGGAAAACACCCGAGTCCAGTCCACCAGTCCAGTCCAGTGATTGTATACAACCCTAGTAGTATTAACTACTGACTTATACCAATTGCTGTTCTAAATTTTTCTTGTAACTAGCTAGGTTATTCAATATACCATGTCAGGTCATTGTCACCCCTTCCAGGTCAGATGAATGGAAATGAGGCAAATGAAGTTCGGTTCAGGGAAATACCGTAAGTGATGACCTAATTGTTACTGGTGGTGTTCATGTTACTGTAGGTCTCATGTACTTAGCAAAGTTTGCACTTATTTTGCCTACAAAGTGCGTTACACCAATAGTAGTACAGAAATCCCAGATTACCCTATATCACCTGAAATTGCAATGGAGTTATTGATGGCTGCCAACTTTTTAGACTGCTAGACTTGTCATATGTGTGCATTGTAATTATGTAATTGGTATATGATTTGTGACTCGTCAGGACAATGTAATAATATTAAAGAAATACACTAATATAACAAATGAGTTATTTGGGCTGTGTTTCAGAGTCACTAACACTTCTAATGTAGATTTCATCCTTCTGTTTCTCATGGCCTTCAAGGGGTAGGATATGTGATGATGCTACAGCGATCATGTTTCCTTCGTTGTTGAACGCCAGAGATGATATATCAGTTGGGAAACGGTGGAACTGACAAAGACGCTTCTTGTTAAATGGATCCCAAATGTTCACAAACCCATCTCCCCCACCAGTAGCAAACGTGTTGTGGATGTTATGGAAAGATATCGCAGTGACTGGGTAAATATGTTCTATCCCATCTTCCTTTAAGCGATGACACTTGAAGGCATATTTTTTCTTCTGCACATCTTGGTCAACATCAAGGAATTCTACTGCCACACGACCCTCAATGGAACACAACACAAAGCCATCATTGGTTGGGAAACTACTAACACATCTTGTTTGGAATTTGAGACTCGACTGACGTCTCTGTTCAGCAAACTGCATGTTCTTCAGATTCCATACTAATACCTTCCTATTTGATGTTGCCACTATCAACCGTTCACCGCACACTGACATACTGTAAACCTTCTCTCCACTTTGGTCATAGGTACCAATACAGTGCTTCTGACGAGTATCCCATAGTTTAACAGTCTTATCCCAGCTACCTGTAGCACACACACCCAGTTCTGGGCAGTACTCAACACATTTGATAGCATCTAGGTGTTTACCAACTGGCATCTCCATCATCGAGTTGAAATCAAATGTTTTTAGTGACTTGTCAAGTCCTCCACTGAACGAATGACTAGGATCAGAGAAACAACAATCAAGTACCGCCCCCGAATGATTGTAGGACACTTTCAGATGAGAGCTCGAAGCAATGTCATAAAGGCGTACACTCTTATCCCAAGATGACGACATCAACATGCGAGTATTGGGGTCTGGAGCGAACGTAACCTTAGTAATCCCATCAGTATGAGTGTCGTTCAGTTTATACTCCGTTTGCTTCGCCATGATCCCTACAAACACGATGGTGCTCGTCAAATAGAATAAATATTTTCAAATATTACACTAAAAATGCATATCCTACGCTACAGAGACACATGCATGAATACGTTACATAGTGTACCTCAGCGTATTCCTCTCTCTGTCCCTGCAACTGGAGTTGTATATAAATCTTCCCGCTCAAATATATCACGTGCACAACTGGTAAAGCTAGCGTGCAGTTTTGAGCGGGAAGTTTGGTAGGACGTCTAGTAAGCGTGTGTTGCTCTTTTGCCTCTGCAACGTTTTTTTCTTCATATTTTGCACATTTACATTACCTGTGTGTAGGTCAGCGTTAGATAATGGCGAGCAAGGAAGAAGCACCACTCGGTATGTTATCCGTTTATGGTGTGATTTTATTATACAACAACAGGTCTACTTGACCAGCCAGTATTACTGGAAGGGAAGAGGAAGCGAACAGTTAGTCAACTATATAACGTGGCGGAGACTAGTAAAAAAAAGAAGACATTGGAACAACACGTTGGTAGTGGGACCAAACTGCAGAACATTCCGTCAGGTAACGCCCAGTTTATTCTATTCTGATGACAAACGAAATGTGTTGGTTATACTGTATTTGAACCACTTTGTGAGAGAATCAGCATAGCCAAGTGGCTAGAGCACCAGCCTGGTAATCGACAGGTTCTATGCCCAGTTGTTGTTTCCTTGATAAAGAAACTTATATTCTACCCAGCTGTTAAATGGTGTCAACTGGGGAAGCAGCCCACCACTACTTAGGTGTTAAGAGTTAGCACAGGCAAATCCTCCTGGGGCAGAACAGGAGGCTATGTCATGTCTCAGGTGAAGGTATGGACACTTCACCCAGCATGTGAGACATGGACAGCAGGCATTTGCTTCCCTGGTTAACCCCAGTTACCTATTGATGTTAAAGGGGTTCACTGGACATGACCATGCTAGTACATTATCCGAAGGTTGTGTGTGTGTTGTTCCCTTGTAGTTGAGGTGATGATTAGCCAGAGGTGCAGAATTGATGACCTGAGGATGTTGTATCAGATTTGTTTTGGTGTTAATGGCAAGGTGAGGTACCACTAACCCCAGGGTAGATATACTGTGGTTGTTATAGAGTAATGCTGTCAAGAAAGACCTCAAAGACTTTCAAGGGTTTGGATTCAACAAATCCAGTGACCAGTATAGTAAGAAGAGAAAGGTGTTAGCCCAGTAAGTCTCTAATACAGTAGTTTCACATACATGCATATTGCGTGGCCGCTCGACAGGTACTCAAAGAGTGGTCTTGTTAGTCAGTTCTGTACCCCATTGTGTCTCCAACGTACTGGTAGTAAGGATGAACTAATTGATCGTATCCTGGATTTCTTGTTGAACCCATCTGATGCCGGTCTGGTGAGTGATAATAGTTATGCTGTATAGTTTGTGACTATCCATAATAGTTGTATTATGTGTAATTATCTGATGGAGTGTAAGTATAATTTGTGATTAATAGTCCAACCCTCCTTGCCCGCCCTGTGTGCTCAGGTGAAGCCTGCTGCAGCTAAGAAGACTCCAAAGCCTAGAGAATCAAAGAAGCCACAAAAGTCAAAGAGGACAAAATCAAAAGAAGAATCAGTGGAATCAAAGTCACAGGAAGAGTCAAAGTCCACAGAACCAGAGACAACCAGTGAGTCAGTTGAAGAATCAAAGAATGAAGAGAAGTCATCTCCAGATGTTTCTACTGCAGTAAGTTAGAGGGTGGGACAGGTGTGTGACTTGTATATTGTTTATTATAGGATGATGCTGCTGCTGAAGAATAACTGCTGTTGCTGCTATATAGTACCACTATCAGCTATTTTATATCTCTGTATACTTGTGTGTATGTAATGTCTTTGATATAAGAGATAGTGTTTTAAGGTGTGTTAGAATAGGGCAGTTGTGTGGAGGAGAGTGATTTTTATCAAGTTATTCATTTCAGCAGTAATGGTTGTTTCACAGGCCTGAGGGACCTATTAAGTACAGCTGTACATAGAAAATTTTGACAGCCTTATTTAATGCTATATTGTTTGCCCATAAATCTTGAAACGCTGGCTGCTGCAAACTGAAAGAAGCTGTCATTTCAAGTACTTGCACTCCTTTGCTACTAATTTTTTTGCTTACATTTTTATTGATGTGCCAACTTACTGACTCTGTGCTCAAGATCTTTTGCCCATGAAAACAATCAAGTTGAAGTGGTGGAAAATCAGGACACTACTGGTTGGTGCCACAAGTTGTGTAGCAAAGTAGAGGAGGGACAATCTGGAGGCAAGGAAATGGTGAAACCAGGGAACAGAAATAAGTGCCATTGGAGAATTTGTATTGGCTAAAATTATAAACTGAAAGGCTCCGTGATCTTCACTCCATTAGCAGCAGTGCTCTCTTCCCTATGCCTGCTTGTCCTCCATTTTGTACATCAAGTTATTTATCACATGACAAAGTGTCCGATAGATTGTGTCAAACCATCGGGGTTGATTTTGAATTATAGTTTAATTTATAGTTTTTAGCCATACCTTTCCAAAATAGGTTCTATGACTAATCCTTGAAGCCTCCATGACAAGGACAGATTTTGGTCCCTACAGACCTGGCTGTACCTTTAATGTCTGAAACTGGTCAGTTTTATTGTATGCTAACCCAACAGGTTTGTGTGATAATATACCTACAGCTACTATCACATAGGTAACTCATAATCAGGGAAGTATGTGCACAGCCGGCTCACTATTCACTACAAGCTGTCAGTGTAAGATAATACTCTCAAGAGTATTACAATCTTAAAGAAGTGAAGGGCTAAAGCCTCCTCCTCTTCAGATGGATCTTCACAATATGAAGCTATTGGAGGGGGCTTGTGATGTCACTAAGGGACATATCGTATACGTAAAGTGTCAAGGTAGAAAACTTTTGTAGATGAGCAAATGTGGCAGAAAACATGTAGGTAGGCAATCATTTACATAATGGTTAAATTTGAAGGGAAAGTTTTATAGCTAAAAAGTGACCTACGAATTGCACAAAAAATTTCCACATTGAATCTTTTGCATATAATTTTAAAATTTCAAACTGACAATTAGAGGAATCACCCTACCCTCTCCAGGACATGTCCCTGCTAATGCTCATTCTATGCATCACTATCACATCCACTGCTGTTGTGATGTATTTCAGAACACATGACACCCCAGATTGTTTCCACAGCAAAATAAGTTATTTTATTTCCTTAAAAACAAGTCCTTGACACAGTGGTCAGTCACTATTGTAGGTGATGACGGAACTCATCAAATATGTATGTTGGGATGTGTTGCTCCACCACCTGTGGATGGATCACATGATCAACAAGGGGTGTGGCTTTTGTACAACAGGAAACTTGTCTTAAGGCCACACAGGTTATCCTCCCTGTCTGCATCACTACATTAATGATTTGGTGCACCATTAATGATTGAATATAGCCATCAAGTTGGTTAATAAAAGATAATCTGTTTCCTGTTGTAGGTGTTACGGTCTATTAGTGGGTGTGGTACTCACCTTCCTAGGCATGTGACTATAATGTATAAACTCTTCCAGGAAGAACAACACATTAACAACATCACTGGATAGGTCAGCTGACTTCTCCCTATGATTACATCATCAATGACATCATTAATGGCATCACATGACATCACTTACTTTCCGGTATGCTGGGCATCCACCATAGATCTTATGTATTGCCCCAGGAGTGTCAAGCATTCCTCTGTGTGATTGGAGTGGAACTGCCTTAGGAATGTCAGACAGCCAGTCACAAATGGTGCACCATCTAACGGCTCCTTAGGGTTCTTACAAAACATCCCTCCTGTGGGACCAAACACATTCCAATTAGTACAGCAGAAAATTGCAAATCTGAAAAATTGTTATAGCAATTATTCTGTTCAATATAACAATTATTTTGTTCAGTATCAAAGTAAGGATTTTCTCACTGAGCTATGCTGTAAAACCATCATTCATCTCGCTTGGATCCTTACTTCATAATTTTTAAACCAGGCGTGCGCCCACAGCCAGCCAAAGGCTGGCTATGGGCCTGCACCTGGTTTACTGAAATTGTTTTTGTGTGTGTAGTGTGTGAGCGTGTGTGTGTAGTGCGTGTGTGTGTGTGTACCTAGTTACCTATCTACCTATGTTTGTCTGTACGCACCCATGTGAGCAAATTCGTTAAATGGAAAAGCAGCTTTTACGTAAGAAGTAAAAGTCAAACGAAGCCTATATTAAACTTCCGCACAGGTAAACTTTTGCTCTGAGGTGGTTTCTTTTTGGCAGTCTGAAATATGGGTGTGGCGACTCTCCTCCGACTTTGTGAATTACCTTCTATTCGGGTTTTACAGGCATTTAACAACTGAAAAACAACTGTGAAGGGCCTCGTAGACTACCAGGAATAGCCTATCCCTTCGAATTGAAAAGGGGCGTATCCCTTACGTACATGAACAAAAATGAAGAGCAGTTTTGAGGTTTTGTCGAGAGAATTTGTGGAAAAAAACATGATAGTCAAACTATAAAACAGTTTAGAAGATACTTCTGTGTGTAAAGTAATGATAAAAGCGGTTTGTTTACAAGCGCTTCCTTAGCAGCGCAATTGAAGAATTACGAAAATTCCATGAATTACGAAATACGAGAATTACAATAAATTAATTATGTATTATTGCACAACCAAAAACCTATATAATACATGTAGTTGGTTAATAACTTAATTTCAGATGAGTTAGCTAGCTGCATGGCGCCTGGTTTTTAGAAGTAGCACAACATCAACTTGTTTAAGTTTGTTTATACAGCTTAACAGGTGTACATCTGTATACCAGTGTGTACCAATGACCATATACAATAAGACATCAAGATTGGGAAAATGGGCTGGAACACTGTAGCCTGGAGACCTAACCCTTAATCTGTCTCGTGAGAACATGCGACCCTCCAAGGTTGGGTCATGGTAAATGCATACCCCAACATCTATGATAAGGCTCTGGCTGGTATATTTGGTGGTAAGCCAAATTACCCACACCAGATGCCCTATATGGTCTCTCCTAGCTGATATGCTACAGCGCAACCCATGTCACACTAACCAGCCAATAGTTTGGTATTATGAGTTAGTGGAAAGAAAGAGATGGGGAGGGACCTTTGGGTGGGATAAAACTTCTCCATCACTGCAAACAATTAGTGATACTACTGTTCCTTAGCTGCCACTACTATAGCATAGAATGATCTAGAACAGGCAGGCTGTTACATGTGCTACCACCTCAAACCTGTTATTGATACCTTCTAATCAGTGTTGGGAAAGTTACTTGGTCAATGTAATATATTACATATCACTCTTTACTTTTGGGCAATGTAATAAGTTACAATTACATATTACTCCAAATGAAAAGTAACGTAATATATTACATTAAGTTACTTTTGCTCTGACCATACACCTGTCCTTTACACCTTGTGTGTTAGTTACTGAGCTAGCATATAGTAAACACTCCTGTAAATATAGCTACTGGATTCTTGCACCTGTGTAGAGGTGCTCATTATTTTTACCACTTCAACCATACCTAAACATTGCTGGCAAATCACGTGACCAGTTGTCTAAGGTGTGGATAATTTTATTATAGGGGATCAGGACAGTAGATTATCGCAGCTACTAAGCTGTTGAGTAACACTAACTGGTTAGTAATGGACCTGGTAATGTGTTATGAATATCATTACACGTCACTAACGAACTGTAATAGTAACCTGTTACATAATAACACATTACTTTCATTACTAATATAGCGAATTATGGGTTCCTTGAAAGTAACTTAAGTTATATTACTAGACTATGTTATTCCCAACACTGCTTCTAATGCATACCACAATGCATAGTGATCAAGCTAATCCTATTGTTAGTTGTTTACTGACACCTTGCCACATAGTGTTTAACCTCTGTCCCATAGACTAATGTTGCTATGGCCACCTTCAAGTTAACATTCGTCTAAACTTGTATGACTGCTGTATTAGAGTATCTCAAGCCTCTAATAACCAAGGTGTGGTCAATATTTTCACTGTGCTAGCATTATAAGTACAGCTGAATGGGAGGTTCTCTGGTGTCAGAGTTAATTGAAAACTGCAGTACTCTGTAATGGAGAAGAGCTTACCATATTGAACTTCCCAACAAACCTTACCAGATCCTCACCAGCACATTTTGTTGGTTGGGTGAGTTTCTTGGGTAGAGAAAGTAGCTGTAGATTAACACCATAAACCCCAAGAATTCTATTTCCAGGGTTAGGGTTAGTATGGGGTTGACAACCAGTCCCAAAGCTTCAAACATCTGGTAGATCATTGGAATTAGCTCCTCCTTTTGACTAGTATATTATCCAGGTATGTGATTACCCATGCTCCCAGCATTCTCCCACCATGAGTTTCATAGTGGGGACTGATGGAGAAGCACTGAAATTGATAGCTCGTGTTCCCACTGAAACTGGAGGTGTTGACATTCACTAAGGGTTAGGGTTCCCTTCAATGATCATCCAATCCCTTTTGCTTGCATGAGGTCTGGGAGGTATGTAATCCCTCGCTTTGCAGCCTCCACTTCTGCACCTTTGAACAACACATATCTGTCTTGCGTTATTTGTTCCCAGTAGTGGTCCAGGCAGTGTGGAACTTTTTATAGTTAGATCCATCTGGCTCATTAACACCTCTAAATGATGCTTTGGGGTAGCCAGGGGTTCACACATATGATGTTTACATATGTTCTGTTTCTAGTCATTTTGGAGGACTCTTTTCTCCCTGGCACTTTGGTCCTTGTTGTATCTCTTTGGCTTGTTGGAGCCATAACGAGTTTGATTGCCACCCTTGCAGTCCCTGCTGTGTATTGTTGAGGGTGACTCACCTGACACCTTGTTGAGGGTGACTCACCTGACACCTTGTTGAGGGTGACTCACCTGACACCTTGTTGAGGGTGACTCACCTGACACCTTGTTGAGGGTGACTCACCTGACACCTTGTTTACAGGTCACCGCCCATTCAGAAATTGCCATCGTGATCATTACTATCATTGATCATTACTATCATTGATCAATACTATCATTGATCATTATTATCATTGATCATTACTATCATTGATCAGTACTATCATTGATCATTACTATCATTGATCAGTACTATCATTGATCATTACTATCATTGATCAATACTATCATTGATCAATACTATCATTGATCAATACTATCATTGATCATTATTATCATTGATCATTACTATCATTGATCAGTACTATCATTGATCATTACTATCATTGATCAATACTATCATTGATCAATACTATTATCACCTTTGTGACTATTGGTGCCTTCATGATCATTACTATTATCATGAGATCATGATGATCATGAGATCATGATGATCATGAGATCATGATGATCATTGCTATTATCATGAGATCATGATGATCATGATCATTACTATTATCACCATTGTGACTATTGGTGCCTTCATGATCATTACTATTATCATGAGATCATGATGATCATTGCTATTATCATGAGATCATGATGATCATGATCATTACTATTATCACCATTGTGACTATTGGTGCCTTCATGATCATTACTATTATCATGAGATCATGATGATCATTGCTATTATCATGAGATCATGATGATCATGAGATCATGATGATCATGATCATTACTATTATCACCATTGTGACTATTGGTGCCTTCATGATCATTACTATTATCATGAGATCATTACTATTATCACCATTGTGATTATTGGTACCTTTGCCACAACCTTCAGTTTCTCAGTAGTGTTGTCATTGACATCTCAATCAGTTACAAGAGACATGTGGCAGTTTCTATAGTCCAGAATAATGGTGTCATTGAACTCATGTGAACTCTTTACAAGAAATGATACTCCATAGTCCACAAATCTTACTTTTCTATCAGGTTCAGAAAAGTGTTATATTACAGCAGTTGAACAAAGCTGGTAGATAAATCAATACTAACTAGTAGTGAGCAACAACCGACACTATTACTATACATGCACAGACTTGAGACTTGGGTGAAATGATGGGTGTGCCAGGGTGGAATTGTCTGGTATATTGTGTAACCACATTCCTGATTTAGGGCACACGTGAGATGCTCATGTGATCCAGAAGGCAATTCGGCCACTACAAATCTCCAGTGTAAAACTCATGTGGAGTAAACAGCCCAAAATAGCCCATGAAAGCTAAACACCCTGAAACCCATGTCACACTGAACAAGTACACAGAAAAATTTGAAATTTTCAACTAGAGTAGGGACCATAGCACATCAATAAAAAGTACTGAAACAAGTTGGAGTAGTCCATGATATTAAATCACAGTAAAACAATAAGAAGTGTTATTTCTTATTGTTTTACTGTGATTTAATATCATGCACTACTCCAGCTTGTTTCAGTACTTTTTATCAATGTGCTATGATCCCTACTCTAGTTGATTTAACTTTTTTTTGTAAATAATTATCATGACAGGTGAACCCACGCATATCGCATCTGAAATGGCGCCTCGTGCCCCTGCTATATCAATTATCGTCTGAAAAGTGAAGTATCCATTACGCTTCGTTGTCAGCTATGTTCAACCCGTTACACAGCCGTAAAAATCAAGAACTATTCAAAAAGCACCTTTGCAATCAAAATAACCACTATGAAAAATAAGGACGATTTCCGTTACGAAGGGAAACCATCACATGCTACTGCCAATTCGACACTTTTTGCTATCAACAAAGATGAATGGGACACAAAGGAGGACACTGGTAAGTCCATGAAGAATGCATTGCACGTACTACGGTTGCCAAAAGGCACCTCTCGGGCTGAAGCAACATTGAACAGTGAAAAATCAAGCCCGTAGCCTTAGCCGTTATCGAGTTACGCTTGTCTGAAGGCATCAGTCAGTTACTCAGTCAGTAGAAAATTCAGTTAAATAAATGTTTTTTAAAATTCTGTAGCAGCTTGTTGAAAGCGTTTCTGGTCGATCTGAAAGCTTGTTTGGGCTTAGTTTTACCTAACCAATACTGCCTCATCGTCTGGGAAAATTGAGGCTGGTTTTGGGTGATGTTATTTCGTGGGCCACAACTACTCCTTTGTGGTCCCTACCATACAGTACTATCTGTATGATATACCAGATTAGGTATATCAATGAGAATCAACTTCTTTAGAGGGGGAGGGAGGGAGGGAGGGAAAACAGCAGCTCCTCAACTCACTACAACGCGTTTGTTGAACGTCACTAAGTAACTTGTAAGCAGGCAGATTTTTCCAATTTAAAATTCCCAGTGCACATGATGATCATGCTGTGCTCTCGCTAGCATTTTACTTTTTACTAGATGTACGTGAGAACTAAAGTTATACAAATGTGAGAACCTTCTAGTTAACACTGTTTAACAGCAATTTGACATAGCATACTACTCAATCCAGCTTGTTTCAGTACTTTTTATTGTGGCACTACATTGTCCCTACTCTAGTTTAAAATTCCATTTTTGTTTGTGAACTTTTCCTGCAAGTGCATGACTACTATACACACTGTATAATAATGCAAATTACTCCAACTGGAGACTGGGCCCGAATGAGGCGCGGGAGGTGTTTCTACTGTTCACACACTGAACTCAAAATCACACTTTATACCAAGCATTATGGTGCGACGAACTCTACCAGTACAAATAATCACTTGCATCAGCCTTCATGGGCTTGAAAGGATAGCTTTTCTGACAAAAGGATAGTAACAAAGCGTTTTGGGTCTTTACAAGCAATAACTTCCGGCGAGTTCTCCAATATAGCTAAATGCCTTCTCTGCTGGCATGTCTCTGCTGGCATGGTAATATTGTTATTGGTAATATGGTATGGCTCATTTACAGGTTTACTAAATCACTTAGTCACCTACACATGTTCACTTAGTAACCCGCCCTCAAGCAATTTTGTACATGATAGATAATTATAACACGAAAGGCACACTGTAGTACTTGATAATACTGTAATAGTCTTCTTCTCCGTGTTCCGCAAATAATTCTGGACAAATAGTAAACTAAACGGCATATGTACTGTAGCTCTAGCCGTTACTTTGGTTACCGGTCGAATAATTATTTTTTTGGGCGCTGTAAGGACTTCAGGAAGAAACCATTCCGTTGTTCTGCATTGCTCTTTCACCCCACACTCATGCTCTGGCTATAAAGGTATGTACTTTAAACCATAAGTTAGACACCGTGACCAACGGGAACTAAGCGATTTAGTAACCCCTCTGGCCCTTAGTAGCACCCTCGCTGCGCTTGGGACGCTACAGCCTCAGGCCATCAGGGTTACTAAATCGCTTAGTTCCTTTGGTCTTGGTGTCTTAACTATTATTTCTTGACTCAAAAACAGCAGCTCCTCAACTCACTACAACTCATTTGTTGAATGTTGCTAAATAACTTGAGATTTTTCCAATTTAAAATCCCCCCCCACCTCCCTGATGACCACGTTGTGCTCTTGCTATATAGTATTTTACTTTTTACTCTTATGTACGTGAGAATTAGAGTTATACAAATGTGAGAACCTTCTAGTTTTAACTTGCGGTTAAACTTGTAGGAGTCCATAAGTCACACAGCACAAGGAGTGTTTAACATCCATACATGGCCTCTGCCCATCAGAATTCCTTATATGGATAGTCATGAATGTTACAGTGATTAAGGGTGCTCAGTCAATGACTGCTGTGATTTAATATTCCTTTATGCTTTGTGAGGCTTGTGAGCTCTTGTTCGTGAAGCCAGTGAGACATCTGAACAACTAACAGGTTATGGATACTATTCAGAGGAGGTAGGACATGACGTCACAATAATTGCGTGACGTTTGCGTACTGTACATTTTTAGCATAGGGTATGGTTCTAGTAAACTTTGAAGTTTATCACTGGATTTATTGTAATTCACTAGTGTAGAAATCGTTTCATGTGATGAGCTTCATTGAGCTCCAGCAATTTTACGATGAACTTTGCAATAGAGCGTTATTTAGAATAAAATCTGATCTTATTTTCAGGTACCTGTGTTATTGTTCGATGTATTCTTAGTCATTAGTAGTAAATGCAATCGACTTCGGTGTCTACAATGATGCAAGTAGCTAGTATATTAGTTTTTCATCATACAATTATCATTGGAATTCAATTACATTATGCAAAAATCGGATGCGTTATGACATCATGTCCCTACCCCCCTGGATACTATTAGCAGTAGTTGGCAACAAGCTACACATCAACACATGTACACTAAGGGTGGTGTGATTACATCATACATTATGACATCAATACTTACCAACACTCTTATGGTAAGCTAGTTTTGTTAACTGAGTGAGGATGAACACAAACATGACATTTGTTAACCACTGGACTGGTTTGAGAGTAGCGTAGATCTGTTAACAGGTGATAACTAATAGCCACAATCAGTTACGTATACCTGTAGCACTAACCTTAGTAAGTGGATCATGTATACCAGCTGACTCCACGTAAGGTGTCAACTCGTATATCACAGTATTGTCTTCCCCAGGGTATGGGTGTGATGGGTCTTTGTAATGTGCCTCAACAGCACTTAGTAGTGACCTAGTACACAATGACACTTACACACTAAAGAGGACACAGCTACACACCAAAGGGGACACGGGTACACACTAAAAGGGATACAGTTACACACTAAAGGGGAAACAGTTACACACTAAAGGGGACACAGTTACACGCTGTAAGGGAAACAGTTACACACAGGGATACAGTTACACAGTGGGAGACACAGTTACACACTAAAGGGATCACAGTTACATACTGGTTTAAAGCCTGCATGGAGCTCGCTAAAAGTTTGGAGTCATATTTACATGTCCTGTTCAGTTCTTGCATGATCTGTCTTCTGATCAACTGAATTTGCCCAACCTGTGATGACTGTATCAAATGATCACAATACAGATCACATGATCACCTTCATTACAGTGTCCACCATTGGTCCCCATAATCTACTACACTTTGAAATCACATGACCATATTGCTTTGGGGCGTCCGCTACAGGTAGATGACAATCTGTCCTCACCCCTACCCCACATTGTGACATGCTTACCAACGATTGAAGTTAGTGGCATCAGTTGCTGGAAGAAGGCCTTTAGAATTGCCATGAACTGGTTGTGTTTCATCAGCGTATTTAAGAGGTAGCGATGGAATGACTGAATTTCTCGTACTATTATGAAGCAGAAGAGTCTATCGAGAGCTGACAGGCCAAAGACATCAACAGCTTCCTGTGACAGTAACGTACCACACCAGTGACACCACCATCCTTCCTTACACACACTACACACCACCCCACCCCACACTACACCACACAGACACAACACCACACCACACCACACTACACTACACACTACACCACACACAGACACACTACTACACACACACTACTACACACACACCACACTACACCACACTACACTACACCACACACAGACACACTACAAACACACACTACACCACACACAGACACACTACAAACACACACTACACCACACAGACACAACACACCACACTACACCACACACAGACACACTACAAACACACACTACACCACACAGACACAACACACTACACCACACAGACACAACACACTACACCACACCACACTACACTACACACAGACACACTACTACACACACACTACATACCCTTAGCTGTCCCCAGACCTTCAAGTTGACAACTTCCAGTCTAGTGCGATTGTCATACCAGGCACTCATTGGGTCTATGTATGATGTAGTCCTAGAAACAAGAGCATATCAAACTACAAGTCACACCAGACCATAATGTAAATCACATTGAGCTACAACATCAAATTATTAAGCTACAACATGACTTACATCACAGCCACGTTGTGTTACAAACATAATCCACACCATAATGTAAGCCACGTTGTGTTACAAACATAACCCACACCATAATGTAAGCCACGTTGTGTTACAAACATAACCCACACCACAATGTAAGCCACGTTGTGTTACAAACATAACCCACACCATAATGTAAGCCATGTTGCGTTACAAACATAACCCACACCATAATGTAAGCCGCGTTGTGTAACAAATATAACCAATACCATAATGTAAGCCATGTTGTGTTACGAACATAACCCACACCATAATGTAAGCCACGTTATGTTACAAACATAACCAACACCATAATGTAAGCCACGTTGTGTTACAAACATAATCCACACCATAATGTAAGCCACGGTGTGTTACGAACATAACCCACACCATAATGTAAGCCACGTTGTGTTACAAACATAATCCACACCATAATGTAAGCCACGGTGTGTTACGAACATAACCCACACCATAATGTAAGCCACGTTGTGTTACAAACATAATCCACACCATAATGTAAGCCACGGTGTGTTACGAACATAACCCACACCATAATGTAAGCCATGTTGTGTTACAAACATAACCCACCATAATGTAAGCCACGTTGTGTTACAAACAACCCACCATAATGTAAGCCACATTGTGTTACGAACATAATCCACACCGTAATGTAAGCCACGTTGTGCTACAAACATAACCGACACCATAATGTAAGCCATGCCGTTTTACAAACATAACTGACACCATAATGTAAGCCACGTTGTGTTACTAACATAACCCACATAATGTAAACCATGCTGTTTTACAAACATAACCCACACCATAATGTAAGCCACGTTGTGTTACTAACATAACCCACATAATGTAAACCACGCTGTTTTACAAACATAACCCACACCATAATATAAGCCACGCTGTGTTACAAACATAAACCACACCACAATGTAAGCCACACTGTACTACAAACTAAGCCACACCACATCATAAAGTAAGTCACACACCTTGTATCAGTAATCTTCAAGATTTCACTGGCTAGTCTGCCAATGAATGTGGCAGAGCCATCAACAGGTTTATACCGAGGTATTGGTATTGTTGTTGACTGGTATATTGACTGCCAGTCGTAAACCTTCTGTCGTAGGAAAACATTACACTCTTGTTCTACGTTATAATTGATGACACGGGACACCTACAACACAGTTAGTAACACTCTAGTAACACAGTATTAATGCAGGAATAACACATTAGAGTAATACTAGTAACACAGTAGTAATTAACACATTAGTAACACAGTATTAATTAACACATTAGTAACACAGTATTAATTAACACATTAGTAACACAGTATTAATGCAGGAGTAACACAGTATTAATGCAGGAATAACACATTAGAGTAATACTAGTAACACAGTAGTAATTAACACATTAGTAACACAGTATTAATTAACACATTAGTAACACAGTATTAATGCAGGAGTAACACAGTATTAACGCAGGAGTAACACATTAGAGTAATACTAGTAACACAGTATTAATGCAGGAGTAACACAGTGGTAACACAGTAGCAAAACTAGTAACACAGTATTAATGCAGGAGTAACACAGTGGTAACACAGTAGCAATACTAGTAACACATTAGTAACGCAGGAGTAACACAGTAGCAATACTAGTAACACATCAGTAACACAGTATTAATGCATGAGTAACACAATAATAACACAGTGGTAACATAGTAACACAGTATTAACACAGTGGTAACATAGTAACACAGTATTAACACAGTGGTAACATAGTAACACAATAATAACACAGTGGTAACATGGTAGTAACACAGTGGTAACATAGTAACACAGTATTAACACAGTGGTAACATAGTAACACAATAATAACACAGTGGTAACATGGTAGTAACACAGTGGTAACATAGTAACACAGTATTAACACAGTGGTAACATAGTAACACAGTTATTAACACAGTGGTAACATAGTAACACAGTATTAACACAGTGGTAACATGGTAGTAACACAGTGGTAACATGGTAGTAACAAAGTGGTAACATGGTAGTAACAAAGTGGTAACATGGTAGTAACAAAGTGGTAACATGGTAGTAACACAGTAGTAACATGGTAACATAGTATTAACAAAGTGGTAACATGGTAGTAACACAGTATTAACATGGTAACATAGTATTAACAAAGTGGTAACACAGTATTAACATGGTAACATAGTAGTAACACAGTGGTAACATAGTAGTAACAAAGTGGTAACATGGTAGTAACACAGTAATACATGGGAAGTCACCACCTACATTGTTGCCATGGGTGATAATGAGCCATTATCGTTGATGTTTTCACTTAAATTGGTAGTGCTACTGGTCTTAACAAGACCTTCAAGGTCCAATGACTTGAGTTAATTTGAAAGCTATGAGATTGTTGTCAATTTGTCTCTCAAAACAACCTCAGGCCACTTAAACCATTTACGTTCCCATCAGTGGACAAGAGGATATGTCCAAAAGATACCCTAAAGGCCTACATAGCAAGGACTGACTTCTTCAAAGGTGAGGAAAAAATTAACTTTCTCTTTCTTACGTAAAACCTCTCAGCCCACTTCAGTGGCCAGATGGATAGTTACCCTGCTCTCAAATTAGCTGGGATAGATACTGAGTCTCATTCAGTGAGAAATACTTCAGATAACGCAGCAGCATCAGCTGCAATTACAACAAATCAAATAATGGATGCTGATTGGAGATCTGAATGAGGTTTTACTATAAACCAGCCAATGATCCCAGCGGTATTGTCCATCTCACTACAAAAATCACCTGTGATCTGAGTGTAATTACCTGAATGGCTCAGATCGCAGAGTGATTGCCAGCTATTCTGGATTACATGAGGAATGTGAGGTGAATATATCAACGTCCCACCCATCCCTTACCCGTTGATACATTCAACTGTTTTGTTTAGGGAAGCAGAGCCATTACTCCAATCAGCAAATCTGCCTTAGCAACAAAACATGGCCAATTGGTATAGGCACATAGCAGTACTTATATGGCAGTCACTTCCTTTTTTATTAATCCCACAAATTAAAACTTGCTGAAATACGTTGATATGTTCACCTCACATTCCTCATGTAATCCAGAATAGCTGGCTGTGATCTGAGCCATTGAGGTAAGTATGACTTATAATACAAAAGTATCATTATGACTATGATGAAGGTCTATTCTAAATAATGCTCACCTCTTCTTGCCAAATCTTCAACCCATAGATATTAACATAATCCTGGATGTATTCAAACGATCGACGGAACCCAGACATCTTTTCTGCTAGTGAACGCAGTGCCGTCTCCAGATCAGTAGACTAAATGTCATGGTAATAGTGACATCACAGAGAGGGGAATTACCTTATTCTTCACATTAAAGATGAGACTAGTATGGAGTGTGTGAGACACTTGTTTAACAAGCTCTTTACGAATTCCATCTTCTAACAACTTCTTAGGATCAACCTGTAAGTATTGATCAATGGTGAAATTGTGATTGCTGAGAACAATGATCAAGCTGTGATCAATGATCAAATTGTGATTGCTGAAATCAGCAATAAATTGTCAAAGCTCAGCTAAAGTATTCAAGGTATGATGATTACACAACTTTTGATAGCCTATGGACTTGATCCAGTATTCCAGTCCAAACCACACTTCTATTATTAGTTTAATGGCAACACTACAAGGGTGTCATGATCTGAGAAATCAGCAATTTGGTGTCAATAGATAGTGGTATGGTTCAAAGCCAGAGTGTTGTTGCTATAAGCACAAAGGATTGTTAGGCAGTAAAGCCCAGCTATTAAACTTACGTATTGTAACTGATGAAAATATAAGATGGAATGCTATTCATAGATGTTGGCACCAACCAACAATCAATTAAAATCACTCACCAACCAGCCTTGTATATAGCCACCACTATTCTAATCCATAAAATATCCCTGACTATTTGCATGGCAATGAAATACCCTATAACATCATTTCTGCCTTGTAGAAACATATTAACAACATTTTCCAAGCTTGACATATTGTCCTCTTGTATGTAGTGTTGTGTAACAGCTTGATGTATTGTCTCCTTGTATGTAGTGGTGTGTAACAGCTTGAAGTATTGTCCCCCTGTATGTAGTGGTATGTAACGGCTTGATGTATTGTCCCCTTGTATGTAGTGGTATGTAACAGCTTGATGTATTGTCCCCTTGTATGTAGTGGTGTGTAACAGCTTGATGTATTGTCCCCTTGTATGTAGTGGTATGTAACAGCTTGATGTATTGTCCCCTTGTATGTAGTGGTGTGTAACAGCTTGATGTATTGTCCCCTTGTATGAAGTAGTGTGTAACAGCTTGATGTATTGTCCCCTTGTATGTAGTGGTGTGTAACAGCTTGATGTATTGTCCCCCCGTATGTAGTAGTGTGTAACAGCTTGATGTATTGTCCCCTTGTAAGTAGTGGTGTGTAACAGCTTGATGCACAGCAGGACCTTGATTTAGTCGATTATCCGAACAGTATAAGTGACTGCTCTATTAGAGTATTTCAACATTAAGTGAACGTTTAGAGTAAGTGTATGTTCTATTAGAGTAGTTGAATAGATCTCTGTATATAAATGAATGGGCTTCATTTATCCAAACAAATTCACTTATCTGAACACTCTTACGATTGAACTGGTACACAGATGTTCGGATAGTGGAGGTTGTACCTAGTGTTGTAAACGTAGCTGAAACATAATGGATGGCTACTTTGCTATAGTTCACTTATGATAAATTAGGAAAATTGACCTCACACGTGTAAGTACTTCAATATGGCTTCATACCATGTTCATGGCTCAATTGAGTATGAACAAATTATATACTGATCACATCTTTACATCTCGATCACATTGATCACTATGATTGCTAACCTTGACCACCCCCACAAGAGTAGTCTTCATCATCAATACTCCTTCGGTAAACACTGATATAGAATGAGTCAATTTGGCCACTTCATAACGATCCTCTAATTGTGCAAACTCTTTCATCTTATCCTTGTCCAGTCTTGCTGGCACCTGTACATTACTCCATAGCAACCCGCCCTAGCAACAACAGCATAGCTCACCTCTTTGACACGGTGAGTCTGCATCTCAATAATTAGATGTAGTACTTGAAACATGGTCTCTGGGATGATTTGCATCACCTATGGCAACACATCACCATGGCAACATGGTAACATATCAAGGGCTATATATAGTATGTACACGTTGAGCTGAGTCTTCAAAAACATTTTAATAATAACTCATGATTAGGGATGGAATTAAACAAGTTCTTGAAACACGGCTCATCTGTAGTACTACTTGACCTGCGACACTATTTATGAACAATTAAACCTAAAGATTTCCTATGGGGGAAGGCATAAAATGACCACCTGTTGCATATCTTTCCTGGGAAGCCAAACACACTAGTATGTTCTTGACACCTTTACTAATTATATGATTGGTTGAAGTGTCATTTCTCTTGAGGAAAAAATCTGCTTTTCTGTCTTCTCAGGGTTCAGCTACATACACTACTACAGATGAGCTGATAAAACAAGACAGTAAAGATCAATAACATAATTGAAATATACTGGGTCATACTACATGACTAAATTTATGTATATTTTCAGTACACACTGAAACAAAGCTCAAATCAATAAAATTTTTACACCATCAGATTTGTCTGTTCATTGAGAATAAGAACAAGAATGAGTTCATAATACAAAGCAATGACCTCTTGGTAAGAAAATATTTGTTCCACATTCATACAGCAAAGGGCACAGGCACACTTGTTTACAGTGTGGAAGAGACAATCATCATTAATGGCATGTTTCTTTGCGCACACGGAGAAATATGGCAAAGTATTAAACCTTGATGGGTTAATAATACACCCCCCACCCCCTGTAGACTGAGCAAAGCCTTGTGTAGCCTGTTTCAGTTACAGTATAATAGCTGTAATTCTTGATGCTCCAAACACTACACAAACTACAAAATGGGATTCAAGGAATATGCAAACTGATAATAAGCAGTGACACTAAAGGTGTGAAAAACATAATTTTTTTGCTGCATCGTAAGTTCAAATGTGACAGAACCTGTGAAAAACCGACAAAACAGTGGATCATCGCGCAAGTCTAAATTTACAGTATCAATAAAGCATTGAATACAATATATTCTTAGTGAAGGAAGGGCCTAACAACAAAAACCTGAATATCATCTTACTGGTCCCACGGATACACAAGTTATCAGCTTTGTTTAAGTAACGTCAAAACAATAGTACATGATCGATCTTTCTTCACTAGTTACATAGTTAAGAAATGTGATACAGCTTACCCAGTAATAAATTCCCCAATTCATGCTAAACACAATGGCACAAATTTCAACTCTGTATGTCATTCTGCTTGTAAGTTATAACCATTTTAGTAAGCGCCTGTAATTTATTACTTGCTATACAAATCGGTTCTTTTCTGTTGTTGCTACTTCGTAGGGCTGTAACTCAATTGGCATGCAAGGCTGAAACTTTGTCACAACATATAGTATATTATACACAGGAATTTGAAAAATGTACGATTCTGTCAGGTTTTCACAGATCCGGTCACAAATGGGACCTTATAAGGTTTTCTGGAAGTAAAACCTTTTATGAGAATGTTGTACATTTCACACACAGTGTACACACATGTCACACACAGTGTACACGTTACACACAGTGTACACACATGTCACACACAGTGTACACGTTACACACAGCGTACACATCATACAGTGTACACGTCATACAGTGTACACGTCACACGCAGTGTACATGTACATACAGAGCTCACCTTGCGAACATAAGCTACCAATTCCCGGGAGTAATACGCAGATACACTACCCAGATCTTTACTCTTTGCCCCACTGATTCTGACCAATGGCAAGTCCAAGGCTGACGCCATCTGTAGTCATAGTAACCACATAGACAGCACATGTACTAATGAACTAGTACCTTGAGAAATGTCGCCCTTAGCTTGATCACCAGACTAGGGTTCTTTTTAATGCCCTCTTGCATGAATACAGTATAGCTATCGATCAATATCCAAGCATAGGACAAGTCAGCTACAAACTGTAGAGTAATCAGCACCTGCAATGTGACATAATAATGACATCATGTGATGCAATATGACACAAAACAGCAGTGGTCATTGGTTTAGTCTGTACCTACACTTGTCCCTGTACATGAACAGAGTAAACTTCTTCATCATTACACAATATGTGTCTGATCTTGATTTTGATTGTTCTATTACAGGGGTTTGATCTTGACTGCTTATCACAGGGGCATGATCTTGACTGTTTATTATAGGGGTGAATCCAAAGGGGAAGCTAAGCTACACAGGGACACACCGTATACACAGAAATTATTGCAGCATGTGATTTTCGTGTTTAGTAGATACCGTGAAACTTTATCACGTTAAAATTTATGTGTGTCCTGACAAACTTTAACTCACTTTACTGATAAATTAGTGTGGCTCCTGGTGTGTGATAGTGTTATATGAATATGTGGACTCCACATATGCTGCAAACAGTATCACACATTCCCAATATTAAAGTGAGTAAGTGAGTATGGCTCACAAAAGAAGCTGGCCTACTGCAAGACTAGACTACACCTCACACAGAGATTGCCACTACTTTGCTACTTGGTTAAGAGCAATCTATATGACGCTTGAAGTAAACAGACCCTTCGTAGCTGTGTGGTCGAGAACATCTTTGAAATAAAGGTGCAATGTGTCGTGAATTGTTTATATGTGAAGCCGTTTAAGTTTTCCCGATACACATGATTATTATGTGTACAATAAAATCATGTGTGTGTGTCAATGGATGGGAGAACAATCTTAAGAACTATGACAGATTTTATTCTATCGCTGTAAAAGGAAGAAACAAGCAGCTGGGAAGTAATTGACACTACACAACAACCTGTGTTCACCAGGTATCACAACCAGGCAGGTTGTAACAGCAATGTTATTATATGAAACAAAGCGCTTTGCAGCTTTGCATGAGATAATCATACCTTCTACCATCATGTATCGCTTTATTACAATGTTAGACAGCCCAGGGGGTATTCTAAGCTAGCTCACCTGGCTTACAATCATCATACAAGGACAGGTATATAAAGACTGCCACATTAATGACACATGTGATCTATAACAATGAGCGTTTGTTTATGATTACATCATAAACTTAAACGGCTTCACGTATAAACAATAGACGCTTTGCAAAACCACGCCTTCTTTTTAAAAACCATAGTAACCGAGCCGCCGCCATTTTCATTGGGGCCAGTGTTCATAGTGGCGTATGGCATATTCCTTTATACTGCTTTGCAGCACCGCTGTTAGTTCCTTTTGGAAAAGGAGAAGTTTGTTTTCGGGAAATGATGAAGTGTTGGGTGAACTGAGCTTGGAAATCGACACCCAGCCGCTGCTTTTGGAGAATTGAAAATCTGGCCGTGGTGAAGAAAGTCGTTTCGATTAAAAGTTTCACTCTCCGCAAGTTTGTTATCAGACAGAAGTAATGAAAACTTACTGTGAGTGTAATATACAACTCACAAATACTGTCTTCTGGTATTCAATGTGTTGAGATTCAAGCCACTGATCATGAGTTCCCCCCCAGCCGGTCACACTCAGGCTGGACCATGACTTACCCTTGCCACTAGTACTAGCCAGCTACTGTGAGAATATTGGAATGATTACTCTGTTGTACTTGCTGGAAAAGCCAGGAGCACAATACATTAAGTCCAACATTAAGAGACTATCCAGAAAAGAGGAAGGGCTACATGTTAAGTTATATATTCAAAGTGAAGTGTAAAGCTGTTAGTGTATAGTGTGGTGAGCCTCTTGCTCTCACTTATCTGAAGATAGCATGGTGTATCTGACAGAGACAAGACGTAGTGTGGTACGTCAGTAGACACTAGTACATGAGGATATGATTTTTACACAATTTCTATACTCGTCATCAGTTTTAGTTGTGTCATCATTATGCATATGGCTATCTCTGTACACTCATAAGAGTACTAGCTATGTTACACACAGTATATGAAAGGAATGGATGATTAACTACTTTATGTGTTATAGGAACAATTGATAATTCCACAGCCACGGCAGCTACATGAAATGAGGATGGCATATTGGATGGTGCTGTTGTTTGCAATCACTGCTTGTGGTGCTGACACGTATTTTTGTAGATCCCCAGATACTGCTTTCAAACAGCTTACAAGCTGATAATCCAAACTGTATGCATAATTATATATAAGCTATTCAGATATTAATTTGATTTTCATTCAAAAGGTGTATGCATATACCGGTAGGTGGAACAAAGGTCTTAGTGAGTCACATTGCTTGCATGGCAATGAGTTCTCTTGTTTCTGCAATAGAAAATACTCAATGTGTATGGCACACACACCTTGCAGAGCAGCACTTTTATGTATTCATTCACCTACTGAGTATACCGTCTTCAAGTATGTGGAACTGAGGTCTTGGTGAGCGACATTGCTTGCATGGCAATGCCCTCTCATCTCTGCAATTGAAAATTCACACTCCTTGCAGAGCAGTGAGTGCTTTTATGTATTCACTTACCTACTGAAGATACCGTCTAACTATTCTTCAGTGATGTCTGCAGCAGCTGAGAACACAGTATATACCAGCACTGTCGACTTGTACTGACTAGTTTTGCGCCCTGTTCAACCCTGATAACCAGCTGCATCTAATCAATTTTAAAGCTCTGAACACTCCCATAGTCTGTTGTTTAACAATACTGCTCTGCTTGAGGTGCTGTCAACATCGAATTTCAATGCTACGCAATCACAATTATTCATACCGGCCCCAATGAAAATGGCGGCCGGTCGGTTACCATAGTTTTTAAAAAGTGGGCGTGGTTTTGCAAAGCGTCTATTCATGACTTTAAGCAATAGTGATCCGTGAAATTTAAAACGTAAAAATTCTTGGCTAAGAGGCATGCTAATTAAAACACAAAAATCCTGACAAACTACACAACTGTGAAATATACATATCGTGAAAATTTCCAGGATGTGTCCACAGTGGTCAGCAGTGGTCAGGCAGGACCAGCCACCACTACCACTCATCAACCACTACAAATTGGACCTCAGCGTGGCTGTTGCTACCCATTTAAACACCCATGTGTTGCCAATGTTACAGGTGCGTGCTATATATTTTAAAGTACTGGACTACAGTGCTATTGTTATGCCTTGACAGCTGCTTGTAAACAAGAAATGTAGTGTTGATTAGTACAAACAAGCCCATCACACCTCCAGAGGGGGTAGGTCATGACGGTATCATACGTAAAAATAATTACGGCGCCCCACTGAGTCATTGGACTACCGTACTAATCTAATAGTCTGGTGTGTTGAGAGCTGAACTAATCCTGTGGTGAGATCTGAATCTCCATTGCGTTATTAATCATATAATCTACCTAGCCCCATCTAACCCATTCGAATAAGGAAGATAATAAGAATTGTGCGATAATTGGAACTCTTCTATAGCTACTCCGTGTACGAGAAGAACCACGGAGAACAGGGCCAAATATGGCCGAAGGAAACCCTGGGAGGATTTCCGACGAAGACATGCTGCCGTCTATGTTAAACTATATCCAGATTGGTACCCCGAACTCTAAGGGTGATAGGGTTTCAAGGATCAGAGGTCGAACTCATCCTAGAGTGTTGTTTCCAACAGAAGTCCCTAGAGTACAGAATAAAGGACGCCCAATAAAGTGGTCTGAATCAGAGAAGTGTGCCCTTGTAAGATTTGTATGGCAAGAAAGTGGTGGAAAGGTGATGCACAAGCACATGGAATATTGGAATCGAGCAGCTGCTTTTGTTCAGCAAGAATCAAAAACTATTCATCATCGCACTGGTAAGTATTGCAATGACTGATAAAACTGTTGCTTTTTAAATGATTTTCATTGATAGGATCATCGTGCAGAACAATGGTTTGCCTTATGCCAGCAGATCTCTTTACTCCTGTGCATAGCTCGTCTGAACAGCCACCATCATTACTTGTACAGCCTACAGTAAGTGTGTCGTGTAGTGTTAACCAGTCACGAGTGACATTTACGCCAACTGATTGTCCACCACCTATATTGCCATTGATATCCCAGTCACCTAGTCAACCTCAGCTGACTTGTATAATGACAACACCTCATCGCCCACTAACCTGTTTTACAACAACACCTCATCATCCACCAACCTGTGTAAGGACAACAGCACATCATCCACCAACCTGTGTAGTGACAACACCTCATCGTCCACTATCCTGTGTAGTGACAACACCTCATCGTCCACTATCCTGTGTAGTGACAACACCTCATCGTCCACTATCCTGTGTAGTGACAACAGCACATCATCCACCAATCTGTGTGACGACAATGCCACATCATTTATCAGTTACATTGCCACAGGTTATACCGTCATCTATAACTGCACTATTCGGTCAATCTCAGGTACCATGTTTATTGCCTACTCATTCTCAACCAGTTTCGACATACTTGCCAATCACACTGCCACCATTGGGTTACCAAACCTCAGTCTCAGTAATGGATGTTTCACATCAACCATCACCAGTATCTACATCTAATGTCCAACACTTGTGGAACGAGACACTTCCACTGGAGCAAAAGTTTACAGTTCTTTCACAGTTATTTTGCAAGGCTATGCAAGAAAAACACAACATTAAGGTACCTTCAGATTTCCTTGAGTTAGCAGCTGCTGGAATGGTGCATCTTCTAGACTGCAATCGAGCTAATGTAATATATTTATTAGCACGGGCGCTTGGATCTATGAGAGCTGATGAATCAGACTCTCTTCTACCAGCCAAGCGTATGCCAATGGGTTTGATTGAGCACACTATCAACTTCTTTAATGCTGAACATGTCAATGAAGTGAGTTAATTCACTGCTGTTATTTGTGATCACATTGTTGTCTATGTATACTCAGCTAAAGTGCCCACCAGACTATCGGCTATGGCTGGAAACAATGTATAATTTGTTTGGGAAAAAGTGGTGTCGCATATTTAGTGGTCCTATGTGGAGTTATGTGTCTATAGCACAGTCAGAAGCACAGTCAGAAGCACAGTCAAATGAGAGTGCAATAACAAAGGAACCAAGCAAGGTATATATACTTATTTCACGCGTAATTATTAAATTGCTTATTCAACTCTTTAAGGCGTTAGTGAACATCCCTGCTATCTCGGAACGCACACTCCGGCGGAGTGTTGAATATGGTGACTTTACAATAGGGACAAACATTCAGGTGTGCTTATAGACAGTTGATACATGTCCTACATTTTATATTACAGACAATGGTGCTTGAGAAAGTAGCTAAGATAAATCCAGGTGTACACTGGTGGTTGAAAGGGGACGGAACTGAGATTGTTAGGGTCTATGGCAGTCGACTTCTGGTGAATGGTCAGGAGACGTTGACTTGAATGATGGGAAGTTGCAACAAGAGTACAATAGATATAAGCTAAGAATGGAGGCAATTGACAGTGTTGGCCTACATAAGTCACTGGTAGAAACAAAGTCTGACCTTAGTCATGAATTGGATGTCATCAAAAATGAGCTGAAGTTTGTTTCCCAAGGTATGTATCTGTACTATTGTATAGCTGGATATTTACACTGGAGTATTATTTTAGCGAAGCTTGCTAATGCACCTTGAGTGGTTATTTTTACAGATTTTTTTCCACTGGTCTTGTTGCTACACATTCCTGGCCTTTGTCATAAGTTTAACCTCCTACATATTTTGCAAAATTTGTTGTCAATGTTGCAAAGAATGTGACATTTAAATACCCTTGAACATATCCAGCTATACAGTGTTTTATTTCCTAAATTAAAATCAGCACATTTACAGAATTACAAACAGCGAACACTGCATATGAAGAAAAACTAAAGGATGGTAGCAGAACAGATCAAACTATGTTTAATCTTTCTTGGGATGTAGAAGAACTGAAGTGGATATATAGTGAAGGACGTGGAATTTGTGGAGACATTCATGTTTGCATCGAACATTGTACTGTTGACTTATTTCAGCTGCATAATGTTCCAAACAAATTAACTTCTATTCAGTCAAGGTTGCTGCAGTTTGTCAAGAGAGTAGAGCACTTTAAAAGAGTACCAGCCAGTCACGTATTTGTATTAATGATCAGTGCAGAACAGCGTAACAGGAAGCCATATGCTGTACCTGTGCAGTGTGTTCCTTATGCTGGCCTTAAGGAGAAGGATATACGTAATCTAGTGTCAGCATTATGTAGACAAATGACACAATGTGGGATGAAAGTTTCTGGTATGTTTAATGGTTGCTATGTCACAATTTTCATTATTTTCTCTAGGGTTTGTTAGTGACGGAGAATTCAATTACCTGCGCACAAAGGGGTACACGCGTCCCCTTTCTGTGCTTCAGATTCGTTGTGATGTCCGCAATAAATACAGCAGGTTGTCTCGTAAAAGGTTACTAGCAATGCTGACTCCTAGAAGTTAGTATGAAACTTTTGTAAGTTTGCAGCAATTATAATTTTTACATAGGACTTGCCAATGGTACAATAACAACTGAACACGATGATATGGTTGTTCCTAGTGATACCCTAAATGAGATGTGGGAATGGAGGATGAACCAACATGTTACAATGGAAGATGTTGTTGACCGTTTACGTGGGAGGACTGTGCCGAATGGCTATACATATTGCAATTGGAAGCAAGGTGAATAGTGCATACCAAATATAGGTGTGCAGTGACAGTAAAATGTGGCAGGTAAAACTGAATCTTTTGAGGACAAGCTCAAATCAGTATTGGCACAGTTTGAGTTTTCAAAAACTGTGAGGGAATACAATTCAAAAGGAATACCATTTCAAACTTATATGTATGTCCCTGAAACACACCCGGACACTAATAGAGTTTTTTATGAGCGAGAAGATGATGCCCATCTTCTCAAGGTAAACAAAAATACATGTCATAGCTTGATACATAGCCCATAGAGAATTGCCAACCATACCCGGAGCAGTGGTCCCAACCAGTTGAAGCTGGAAAGATACGTAGAAGCTCTGCAAGATCCAGCATCCAATCTGACTTATCCAGCATTGACCGGTTCACGAAAACAGTCAGTTGTGGACGCTGAACGTCTATTTAATCCTGACCTAGAGAGATTTATGGTTGGCAAAGGATACCAGTTCGAGGCTAACTACATAAAGACCCTAAGGAATTGGAGAAGAGCAAATGATGAACGTGGTCTTAAAGAAAGGGAGCGATCCAAGTACAACTACCAGTTGTATAACATGATACTCAATGAGCTCATGCCGTGGCACCAGGAAGAGTGCGATTTCAGTTTATTGGAGGTCAACAGGTAAATGTACAGAATAAAATGTAGGTATTTGACAGTAATCATTTACAGAAACATAAACAATATATTGGATTTTTCTAAGGAAACACTTGTAGCTTTGATCACCAATATTGAAGGACGGGAATGGCACAGAAGAGAGGTGATGTGTGGCAACAGAAATAAAGAACATCCCAGAGCCTCTACCACGGACGATGTTGAGTGCTTTTTCTCAATGATGAGGGACAACATTGGGCAGAATTTTACATCAAAACAAGTAAAATTCAACCTTCATAAAGTGTACAGGGAATTTACAAAACGCCTGGACCCTGATCTACCATTTTATTACTACACTTCTGCTCATTCTAGGTACTATATTACAATTAAGATATCTAGACCCAAATATTGTTTTATTGTTACACTTAGGTACTACGAAGGGAATTTGCCATGTTTTGATACCACAGCTTCAAAACCGCCAGCGAAAAAGAGAGTTCCAAGGAGAGAGCAGCCAAGTGCCTTTGCACCTCGTCGTGCTACTATGCCTGTAAGAGGGAGTTTAGCAGTCAGGCCAAAATTTCATAATTTGCCATTAGAACTACCTCCACCACCTGGTGGACCAGTTCATTTATTGGACTATTCTTATGTTTAATATCATGTTTGTTAATCATGAAAACTTATCTGGTGCTTGCACAATTGACAACTACAACTGGCCACTGTCCATAAATTGTAATGTTGATACCGGCATAATAGCCAGGTCCAGATCTAGGCCAGGTTATTAAGTATTTGATCCAGGAAAATTCAACTGCTGCGATGCTTCTTTGGTCACGTGCAGAATGCACACTTTCTAATGCTTCCTTGACTATGTAGCCGATCCTATTCCAAGCTCCATCAACAAAACACTTAAAAACAATGGCTTTACTGTCATAAGGGTTATCTGGTTCAGGAATTATGTTGACTGGAACATGTTCACTTTTGTTAAGCAATCTGCTAGCTCTACACAAAGTGTCTTGGGCATCCACATGATGTGTAGTTCCAATACACTTGAAGGTTACTGTGTGTGTTCTTGAGTCATCACCGTCATTGGACTCATCATCCTCTTTGTTATCCTCATCTTCGTCACAGCAGCTTTCAATATCCGGGTTGATAGCAGTAATACCCTCTGATGATGTCTCTGAAACATGGTCAATATCATCTTGTCATTCCCACTTCCACACAACCATCACGCCTTGAGCAGGAAGACTCAAGCCAGATGTATCAACACTAACTTGGAATTCTCTTTCCTATAAAATTTGATTAATATTGTATTCATGTTAATAGCCATACTTACCTCGATTATAGTGAAATCCTTTATGACCATCAAGCTAGGGTATACCCTGCAGAGGGAATCATCATTTCCTATAAACAAATCCATGTGTTTTTCTTCTCCGTCTATTTTGCTGTAACCACTGATTGGAATTTGCCTTAATTCCACCGCAAGCACATCAAAACTCGGTATGACATACATAAACAGATCTCCAATTGAATTCACCCAAACTTCATCGTCTTCATCGTTAGAACCGTCGCCAGGTCGAAACTCCTTGGGCACGAAATGCACAGCAAGGTCTTCGCTGTCCGCCATTTTTATCTCGCGTTTATCATGCGGCCAAAAGCACATCAGCACGTGTCATAACGCATCATGACCTACCCCCCCTGTCACACCTCCTTCTAATTCAGTACTGCTGTTACTAGCCATTTACACACCCTGTGCATTGCCAATGTTACAGGCACGTAATTATCGTGTTTTGTATCGCCTGAGAGCGTGGTCTCTATTGGACATGAGCATGGATCTACGGAATTTAGAGACCACGTTTTCAGCCCATCAAATTTCTTGTGGTAACCTAATGAGTGTTATGAATGTAGAGGTAAAGTGACAGTGTCTGCAGTATCTGTATACATTAGTGTGTGGAGCATACTAGTAAGTGAAGCATGCCACCCTAGGAAAAGCTTTGCAAATTAATATAATAGAACAGTCATGACTACGCCAGTAAGATCAAGATACTCTAATAGAACAGTCACAACTACACCAGTAAGATCAAGATACTCTAATAGAACAGTCATGACTACGCCAGTAAGATCAAGATACTCTAATAGAACAGTCACAACTACACCAGTAAGATCAAGATACTCTAATAGAACAGTCATGACTACACCAGTAAAATCAAGATATTCTAATAGAACAGTCACAACTACACCAGTAAGATCAAGATACTTGATCTTACTGGTGTAGCTGTGTCATTTAGTCCTCCTGCTCATAAATATTTACCACCCAAATATACAATCATTACTAGAATACACATCACAAAGTAACCAAATGTGTGCACAATGATTGTAATGATGTGAGGACAGATACTGCAAGTAGTTGAGTATGGCTGATTGTGGGACAGTATACGATTAGGGGCTCTAGTCTGGGTTGCTAGAGGTTGTACAGTCAATTTGCTGAGTAACATTTTCACATGTGAGATGACACAGTGCTATTCTAACACACCAAGTGACTCAGTTAGTTCACTGTTGAAATGTACAACTAGGCAGGAACACCTTTGAATTAGTGTATAACACATGATTAAGGCCATACATGTACTTAGTCTGGCTCACACACACACGTGCGCACACACTACACACAACATACTATACTACACACACACGCACGCGTACACTACACACACACAACACACACATTACACTACACACACACACACTACACTACACACACACACACACACAACAATCACACACACATTACACTACACACACACACACACTACACATTACACTACACACACACTACACTACACACACACACACTACACTACACACACACACTACACTACACACACACAACACACACACTACACTACACACACACACTACACTACACACACACAACACACACACTACACTACACACACACACTACACTACACACACACAACACACACACTACACTACACACACACACTACACACACACACTACACTACACACAACACACACACACACAACACACACACACACATTACACTACACACACACACACAACACAAACAACACACACACACACACTACACACACACACACACACACACTACACACACACACATTACACTACACACACACACACACACACACACACACACACACACACACACACACACACACACACACACACACTACACACTACACTACACACACACACACACACACACACACACACACACACACACACACACACTACACATTACACTACACACACACACAACACACAACACACACACAACACACACACACACACAACACATTACACTACACACACACAACACATTACACTACACACACACACACACACACACACTACACTACACACACACACACTACACACACATTACACTACACACTACACACACATTACACTACACACTACACACACACACACACACACACACACAACACACACACACATTACACTACACACACACACACACACACACACTACACACACTACACACACTACACATTACACTACACACACACACACAACACACACACACGCATTACACTACACACACACACACACACACTACACTACACACACTACACATTACACTACACTACACACACACAACACACACACACGCATTACACTACACACACACAGCACACAACACACACACACACACACACACACACACATTACACTACACACACACTACACACACACTACACTACACTACACACACTACACATTACACTACACACACACACACAACACACACACACGCATTACACTACACACACACACACACTACACTACACACACACACTACACATTACACTACACTACACACACACAACACACACACACGCATTACACTACACACACACACACACACACACACACACACATTACACTACACACACACACACACACACACACAGCACACACACAACACACACACATTACACTACACACACACACACACACACACACACACACACACACACACTACACACACACACATTACACTACACACACACACAGCACACACACAACACACACACAACACACACACACACAACACAAACACACTACACTACACACACACACACACATACACACACACACACAACACACACACACAACACAACACACACACTATAGTGCTGAACATCATAAGTTTCCAAAAGTTGTTTTCTACGTTTGTGATGCCATAACTTTATGTGGGTTTGCTCAACGTTAATGAAATTTGGACAGGTGGGCCATATACACCCATTGTGGTTACACAAATGGAAGCTGAAGCCATATCAATATGAATGTTTTGCGCTATAATGTAATAACCAATTGGCTTTGGTATTTTACATCCTTCACTTTTTCTCCATGTAGGTGCAAGCCACAAACCTGAATCTTGGTGGGAAAGGAGTGCAGTGATAGCTCTAACTTTCTACAGAAGCAGATTTTTGATATTATCCTTATTTCAATGTTATTTGTTATTATGAACTGAAGGATAGCAAAATGCTCACTTTTTCTCAGCCAATGTTACAACAATGATAGTGACACTTGGTACACAGGAATGATAAAGCATGTACAAAAAATGTACAGAAACAGATTCCCTCAGTCCTGAATTACAGCTATTAATACATTGAGGATGCAGCCTTGACCTTTAAAGCCACACAAATTTTTTGAGGAATGCATGTTAGTATTAAACCAGCTTAGCTGTTTGTCCAGGTTTCTTGGCCTGCCTAACTCCATTAGCCAAAAACCAGTTATAAAAAGAAAGCTTATTCATAGGGCTACTAAGAGAAGGTTAAAGAACCACTGTAACTACAGAGGCTTACTTGTTATAAAGTGATGAAGAACAGCGACTGGTTTATTGAAACTCCACATTCCACGCTTCGTCCGTCATGTTAATTATAGCATTTGAATCACGTGATCTGTATATGGCCTTACTTGCCAATGAATGGCGAATCGACCAACAGTTGTTTGGAGTGATTAGGATCAACTGCAAACGAGTTATGGATCATTTTCTAAAGGTATGTAAAGGAATTGCGTGCTTAGAAACTGGAATTTATTTTCATGGCGTGTTTTGGTCTATATGCTTTCATTGTAGGGTAAATCCCTAGGTGTCATTTTAATCCTTATTACATCAGGAGTAAAATGACGTTGATTGCGTAGTCACAGGATCAATGGTTTGAAAACTACAGCGCTTTGTTTTCAACCATGCGTAGTGGCTGTTCAAATTATATAGCACTACACATTTTTGGAAAGTTATGATGTCCAGCACTATACACACACACATACACTACACACCTCCTCCTCCTCCTCTCTACTACCATAAAGGTCACGTGGTCTTCATACGGTTGTATGAAGAAGCTTAAGATATCTACTCAGCTGGTCAACACTTGTGTACAGTTAGTCCTCCTCTGCTACGAAACCAATGGTGACATAATGAGCACTGAATAGCTCCATGTTGAAGTTCAATTGGCAGTGATCTCTCTGCCAGACATTTGTGTTGCTTCAGATCACTAGACCGGCTAAAAGATCTTTCACATACAGAACATTGTATTCTATTCTCCACTGCTGGAATTGGTGCATGTTCAAATATATTGTGCTTGATGGGATTACAATTATGTACAGCAAGACCACCCTTACTCCTAAACCATCTTTCACAAACAGCACATTGCAGTGCACCCTGTTGTTGCTGCACTGGCTTCAGTCTTTCTTCAATACATTTATGCCTTGCCTTATCCTGTTCCCTACGAAAGGTCCTGCTGCACACCATACACTGCACTGTTGGTAAAGCTGTTCTTGCTAGAAGTTGACTGTTGCTTACTCTTTCATTATACAGGTTGTCCCATTGATCTCTGTGGAGTGCTGAGGTGTACCAAGTATCCAATAGTCCTACTGTCTGAAGGTCTGCCTTCACAACATCTCCATCTCTTTCTTGGACCACCAGGTGGTCGTTTCTTGGATAACCACCCAAATAATGTTCTTTTGGGGGTCCTGCTAATTCTGAAGTAACCCGTCAGATGTGGGGTGACCCTGAGATCATCCGTGAGAAACTGATTAGGCGTCGGCTAGAGTGGTTAGGGCATTTAGTAAGAATGGGAGACGATATGCTGCTCCCACTACTTCTTCCTGCTTATCCCAAGAATAGTCCTAATACACCGATGGTGAAAACGATTCAAACGAACAAGGTGTCACTTATATGGTGTCCAACACTCTCCTCCATACAGTAATACATTGAGTACACATGCCTGATACACAAGTCTCTTGGTGAGAACTGACAGGGTTCTGTCTTGGAAAACTGTACGGCGTAGTGCACCAAACGCTCTGGATGCAGCAGATGTACGTTTCTCCACCTCTGTGTCCAACTTCCCATCAGATGTCATCTGGGAACCAAGATATACAAATTCGGACACACACTCCACATTCCCCCCAGATGTTACTATTGGCTGCTTAACTTCCTCTGTTATATCATGTCCAGCCAACATGAACTTGGTCTTGATAAAGCTAACTGACAATCCAAGACCAGCTGCAGCAGAATGATATTCTCTAATGGCCTCTACAGCTCCAGCACGTGATGTGGCTAATAAAGCCACATCATCAGCAAACTGACACTCATTAATATCAAATTCCTCTGCCCCACTGGTGGACCTTTGGAAAAGCTGTGGTCTAGTCTATATAATAATCTAGTGCCTACACCCTCTACATTCTTTATTTGGGAAAACCATCGTTCAGTAACAGCACAAGAATACAAATTAAATAGTGTTGGAGCAATAGTACATCCCTGCCTCAAGCCATTGTTCACATCAATTCCCTCTAATAACTCCCCATCCAACCTAATCTGAGCAGTCATGTTCTCATGAAAGGACCTCACAATGTTAATCAACACCTCTGGTACTCCAAGCTTCCCAAGCACCTTCCAAAGAGCTTCATGGGGCACTGAATCATATGCCTTTTTTAAATCTACAAATATAAAAAGTTGCTTTGCTCGTTGTTCCACAGCTTTCTCTGATATTTGCCAAATAGTGAATATCATATCATTACAACCTCGACCCTTCCTGAAACCACACTACGATTCAGGGAGTAACTTCTCAGCTAGTTCCTGCAACCGGTTCCTTTTTTTTTTTTAGTTGGACGTGAACGTGAAGTTGTAGAACCATAGATTAGACTCCGTACGCCTATGGTAGATCAAGAGAAGCCGTACTTGATTTTTAAACAAGTTTCACTCCTCAAATTAAAATGAAAAATGTCAGCAGTGGAGGTGAAGAAAGCTCAAAACCTCCTTCACACTACACACACACACACACACATACATACAACACACACACACATACAACACACACACACACACACACAAACACACACACACACATACATACAACACACACACACATACACCACACACAAACGGATGAGCAATGATAGACACACGAACACACCTCTTCTTTGATGTTAATGGTCCTCAACATCTGGTGAAGGTACGTCCTAGTGTCTGCTAGAAACTGTTTCACTTGCAGAATGGACTCCAACTGGTGGAACTCTTGTACCTAGTGAAGGGGAATACCAGGGGAATCATTAGAAGGTAAATAGGTCGTCATTATTATCAAGGGAGACCTTTTCCTACCAGGGAGGGACTGGATGGATTACCAGGAAAATAACCAAACAGATTACTATAGGCACAAAAGGACATCATCACCTGTGGGAATCACCAAGGGGATTTACCTCTTCCAGTGCTTGTATGAGCTGAGAGATTTTACGACCAGCACCAGTGGAATCATCGTAATTTAGCGACTCAATTTGTGATGACATTTCTGTGAACCAAGCTTGAAGGTGCTCTGTACAGTACATCACCATAGTAACACAGAGTACTTTTATTAGTGCTCACCATTCTTCTCCACTCTGGTAAGAGGTTTAGTACCAGAGAATACTTCACCAAGTTCCACCATTCTTTCCGTACCCTCCTTCTTCAACGCTTCCCATTTCTCCTGTTTTGTAGCTAACAGCCTCTTGAACATCTGTGAGGGTGGGCAATAATTAAATAGGGCTGAAACAATGATGGTGTTTTAGCATTGAGTACTCTTTTATAGTACAGTACTCACAAATACTAGCTACTTGTAGTCGTACCCATTTGACATGTTTTATACTAACTCAGTGGCATAGCCAAGGGTGGGCCTGGGTGGTAGGCACGTGCCCATCCAAATTTCCCTGGGACAACAACACCCGCTCGCTAATGATATTACAAACAAGAAACGAGTAGTACATATACCTTAGCAGCACCATATTTTCGTTTTAAATCAACAGCTAATATCGAGACAAGCTCAATAATTACATCACGTAATCCGAGTAGCTTCGGTGTTTTCTATATAATGCACAGCATCACGTGATCCAAATTTTAGGCACGGAAAGATGAGCACGAGGAAGGAATCAAGTTTTTTCACATCGGAATACTGAGTTGTGAGGAGCAGCACGAATTCTGTTGCTGACAAGGTTATAAGTGATCTGAGTGATAATTAAATTCTCCTGTGTTAGACAAGTCGGTTAGAGATGAAAGATTCAGTGGTGACTGAATTAAGCCATACGACTAACTTAAGAGTCAGGCTGGAGTAGAATGAGTTGTGTACAAGTGCAGATGAGAACAAGACAAGGAGGTGTAATAAGTGTTTTCATTTCTAGCTTCTATATCATACAGTATGATAGTACTGTATAGTAGGGGTTGGTAAGAAATCATATGGTTTCATGGATTTTTGCACCTTAAAAAAATGTCCTTGCAATAAGTTTTACCCAAACAAACCACCTGGAATACATTAGCACTGCTGTAATGATGCTGTACCTTGAAGTGAAAATTCGAATGTTTTGATGTACAGTGAGTTTTAAAATTTTTGAAATTCACCTGGATTTCATCTACCAGCTTGCCTGCTGTAAGACCCGGTTGCGCCAGTTGTACGGCTCCAGAAATTTCAGACAGTTAAGGTAATGACAGCGGATTCACGAATCTATTGTTCTGATTACGTTCTGTCCACTGCACCATGCTGTTTGCTTTCATCATTCATTCGCTTCTTTGTTCTTCTTGAAGGATAATTAGTAGTTGCGACGCTTAATCGTTGCAGAGCGCACCACAACCAAACGCGTGATTTTAACGAAGTGTGAGTACATGTACGTAAGACGACGGTGAACAGTGTAGTACCCTATTAACGCTGGGTAGTCATTTTATATAGTCTTAATTACCAGTTTAGCTTTTTTGTGAGGTAGCTAGCTAATAATGTCTTTGAGGGGCGGATCCACCTCGGGATCTAGACTTCTAAAAGCAAGGGTTCCACTCTTAATGGTGGGCTCTCCAGCGATGTTTTACCGGCTGTAAAATCATCAACATTTAGGCCATTAGAAATGCAGCTGAAGCCTTTACCAGTTGCTGCAATAGCTTTAAAAGACAAAATGATAATTATTTTTAGAGGTGCTTATTGCGTACGAAGGTAAAAGACAGCTGCTTCAAGTGATATTTATACTATGTGGAAAACAAAAAGAGTATAATATAGCTAGCTAGCTAGACAAAAAAAGTAAACAAACTAGCTATTTAAAAAATAAAGGAAGTAGGGATTGATATAATATACATGCTACAAAAAGTAAGGAAACAAGCTCAAAAATGTTACAGCTGAAATGAGAAATGATCCAGCAGTAGAAAGTAAGGAAACAAGATTAGACGACTACTTGCTAAAATGAGACATACTTTAATCTCTACTTTTGGCTAATTTGATGGTCCAAGATGCTAGCCAAAAGTAGGGATTAAAGTGTGTCTCATTTTAGCAAGTAGTCGTCTAATCTTGTTTCCTTACTTTTTACTGCTAGATCATTTCTCATTTCAGCTGTAACATTTTTGAGCTTGTTTACTTACTTTTTGTAGCATGAATACTATATCAATCACTACTTCCTTTAATTTTTAAAATAGCTAGTCATTCATGCAGTAGCATTAGACAGTGAAATAAACTGCAAGAGCAGCAGTGTAGCATATTATTAGCTAGCTAGTTTTTAAAACCAAATGTACGTAGAGTCCGCTAAGGATGGACTCGCATTCTGTGCTAGTTAGTTGGATGGGGTGAAATGTGTGGGTGAGTGTACCCACCCATGCCTGGCACTGATTTTCAAGTAACAACAATGATACACACACTGCATTAAAATACTGATGTTAGTGTCCCTGACAAGAAATTATGGCAATCAAACTCTACAGCGTTCTTTGTGTCACTCCCTGATGACAAATACATCATGTGAGCTGGGTCATGTGATCTTAACGAGTAAACCAGGACCAATTTTACTATCATGAGTACCAAAATATGAAAAACATCCGTAAATTAGAAGCAGTTCAAAGAAGAGCCACAAAACTTATACCCTCCTTCTATAATTTGACATACTCTGAAAGACTCCGAGAACTTAATCTACCCAGCTTACTTTACCGTCGAACCAGAATGGATCTGATTATGACTTACAAAATACTAAACAATTTAGTATCTGTGGACAAAGACTATTTTTTTACTGTTAATACCAACCCCACCCGATCAAATGGACTCAAACTTTACAAAAATCACTTCAACACTGCTATTAGAGGTCATAGTTTTTCACAGAGAATCGTCAATGATTGGAATACCTTACCCCACGAAATTGTATCTGCACCTAGAATGGTTTTTTAAAAGACTTTGTCTTCCTTGTACCAATTAACAAATAATAACAAAAAAAAAATCCTAGTACTCGAGTATTTGTACTATTAGACCTCTGGAATGATTAGAGCACTTCAACTAACAAGTATAAAGTAATGAAACAAGGGAGGTCACTATATTAGTGTACAATTTATCTCAGTCATATACTGCCTGTCAATAGTATAGTGGAGAGCTTTCCTACTTGTTAAAACTGTTTTCAATTTGTTACATAACTAGATTTTAGGATAAGTAATTTCAATGACTAGTATAACACAAACATGTTGCACATGGATATATCCACTAGTATAGCAACAAGTGTAGTGTTTCTAATTTTTCTCTCACACACTTGTAACATGACTTATATTGTATAAAGAACAGTACACCTCATACTAGCATGAATCAACACCTCTGATGTAGCAGAGAATGGGCCACAAAGGAGGACAAAGGTAAGTTGTGTTCATTGTAGTTGCTGTTGTTGGAAGGTATGTCTCGGGCTGAAGCGACGTTGAGCAGCAAATAAATCAAGCCTGTAGTCTTAAACATAGCGGCATCAGTTAGTCAGTTGGTATACTTTCATGAAGGAAAAATGAGGCTGATTTTCCTTCATGATCCCTACTAAACAGTACTACCATACAGTATAATTTTAGAGTATTAGATAAATGAATGAGCTCTCCACAGGTAAACTGACCTGCTGTAAGATATACTCCAGCTGGGCAGTGTTTAGCAACAATTCAAACAGTTTCCTTGGCTGGTAACCATCTTTTACCGCACCATTAGCAGCAATCATCACTTGATCCCTTATTAACTTGCTCCTCTTGTCATAGTCTGCAGCTATAACAACCACTGACAGCTAGTAACTATAGCAACAGGTTCTTACTGGTAGCAGTATGCATCATGATCCAGCGTAGGGTGACATTACATTCCCTGAGGCAGTTTAATAACTTCTGAATGTTGTCTAGTAGGTAATCATCGACCAATGTGCCTTCTTTGAGGTAGGCAAGAACCTAACACACCCATCAGTAGATCATGTGAGCTACTATAATGTCATACCTGTTTCTCTAGTCGGGGAACTTTATTTACATGAGTGATGACCTGTAACAATAACATAATCAGTGTCATAGTGACACCACTTGTGACACCACTATGAGTGTCATAATGACACCATTATATGAGTGTAACAGAACAACTCAGAGAAACATTAACTTTGTAATAGTAATGTACTGTATAGGGTAGGCATTAATAAGAGTTGGCACGTGAGCACTTCAGGCTCCTCACGTAAACCTGTACCGACAAAGGTACCCCGAAAGTTAAGTCACTCCCATCCGTGGAACGTTTATTTTGTGCCGTTCTCTTTCAGTCGCAAGCGAAGTCATCCAAAGTGTGAAGCAGCCATTTTTCTCTACTACCACGGGCCAACATGAGCAACGTTGAAGCACTGAGACTACAAGTAGATAATCTCCAGCTAGAAATCCAATGACTAAAAGTAGAAAATGCTTCATGCGGAAAATACAACTATAGCGTCCGAAATAGACGCTGAGAATAGACTCCGCACCGAAGTTGAGAATGCCAATAAGGAAGTCACAGAGCTTTGCCATAGGTTGCACGAAGCTCACGGGGGCAAGCCCTTTGTGAGAATAAACTGGTTTCACTAAGTACGGAATATAAACAGTGTTGTGAGAAAAATTATGACTTAGAGGAACACATTTTGAAACTAAATGATGAACTATTTTGTACCAACCAAGAGTGGGAGGGGAAGATTAAGCAAATGCAGATGGAGGCAGAGCTGCAGAGCTAGAGGAACAGCAGAAGAATCATGAGTAAAAGGAATCGCATTTAGTTGAACTATTGGGAGCCCTCCATGGCAACATACAACAGGTGGAATCTTCCAGTAGTGACCACAGCATTGAGCCTCAGGCAACTGTTTCCAGCAGTCATGTGGAGCCAAGGATGTCCTCGAATGAAGGGGAGACTTTGCCATCTAGTATGAGTTTAGACAGTGTCTCTTCAGGATCTGGTGTAGCAGTAGTATCCTCATCCCAGCAGAGAGTGTCAGGTGCTGTTAACAGCTCAGGCTCAGCCTGCTATGCACAGATTTGAATGAATCTGCCTGCAATGCCCTACACACCCCCGACTACCTGGTTACCTAGTGCTACTCCTGCACTGACCCATGGGTTGCCAAGTACTCCTACTGTTGGTCTGCTGCAAGTCATTCCCACTGTGGTATCCAGTGGTTCTAGATCACAGCAAAACTGTTTGCTTCAACAGCCACCATCAGCATTAGTCACACACCAACTTCCAGGCTTGTGCATCCAGACACATTAGGAAACCACTTCATCCCCCCTCCCCCCCCCCCCTCCCCCCCCCTTAATGCCATTGCCTGTAGGAGGACCATTTGACCAAATTGTAGTTCAGCTGCCAACAAGCCGTAAGGGAAATATATACTCGATCGTGTTGTGGACTATTGACTAAATGGCCAGAGGTTTTTCCTGCCAGGGACCAGAGCTCGCAAACTATTGCCAAGGCATTAGTGTAGCAAATTATTCCTACCCATGGAGTCCCTTCACAGTTGCTGTCAGACTGGGGAGCTGCATTCCTATCCAAGCTCATGTACGAATTGTATAATCTATTGGGTATCAAGAAAATCAGTACTACCACCCCCAGACAGACGGACTGGTGGAAAGGTTTAATCGCTTAATCGACATGTTATCCAAGAGAGTCCACCCATCCGGAAAAGACTGAGACACACAGCTTCCATATGTTCTATTTGCATACCGTTCTAGCTGTCAGGAGTCAACAAAAGCCAGTCCCCTTTTTCTTGTTGTATGGCAGAAACCCTGTGCTCCCTACAGCATCTGCTCTTCAACCACCTGTCGAGAGAGACAGTGTAGATTTAGTGAACTACTAGACCGAGGTTTCTACTCAATTATCTTTTACGTGAGAGTCGGCCAGGACTGCAATTAGTAGAGCTCAAAAGACACAGAAACATTATGATAGAAAAGCCCAAGATCCTAAGGTTTCTGTGGGACAGCAAGTGTTTGTCTGTTTTCCAGCCAAGAGGTCAGGCAAGATGTACAAATTTGCAAGACCATTTCAAGGATCATATTTTGTACAGAAAGTATTCGACAATGGCATGCAGTTGAAGAAAGTTGGCCACCCTAGAGCCAAGTCCCTTCGAGTTGCACTGAATAGGGTGAGGAAGTGTCCCAATCAGCTAGTTGGTGAAGGCAACAGTGATGGAACTGGATCAGAATCACCAGTAGCTACCCCGGAACAAATAGATGATCAAGGAACCCACAGAACAAATAGATGATCAAGGAATCCACAGAACAAATAGATGATCAAGGAATCCACAGAACAAATAGATGATCAAGGAAGTATTGAATTCACAGAAGGAATGGAGTATGAAGGCCTATCTGAGGACCAGGAATCAGAGGTATTATTGAGCCAAGATGTTGAAGACAACCAGAGCAAGAATCTGAAGATCCCCCAGACCAGGATAATGTATGGAGTGGACAACTTAGAAGCAGACAGTGTGTGGAACCGCAGTCATAAGGATGGAGATACGTAACAGAACAACTCAGAAACATTAACTTTGTAATAGTAATGTACTGTATAGAGGGTAGGCATTAATACGAGTCAGCACATGAGCACTTCAGGCTCCTCGTGTATGTTTTAGTGTGCGAGGCTGTATTAAGTCTGATTGTTCCCGGGTTACACGAGTGTCATAGTGACACCATTATATGAGTGTCATAGTGACACCATTATGAGTGTCATGGTGACACCATTATGAGTGTCACTGATAGTGACAGTATAACTATTACACGAGCAGCTACCAGTGAAACAAGAATGGGCTGTATAAATCCTCAGATACTAGTTAAAGTATTCAGAGCAGAGAGGATTACAACTCTTAAAGACTGCAAGGACATTTGTCTTAGCAAACTGTTAGTTTGTCAGACATGAGCAGGACACATGAGCCTTAAGATGGTCGGACATTGTTAAGTGCAATATTTATATATATTAGGTACTGAGCTTTCTAAGGGGGTCTGCCCCCCCACCCCCAACAGGGTAAATCATAACTAGATGCATAAACAATGTTTTTATTAGGTATACAAGCTGAAGTAGTATAAGAGCAGAGGACTGAGAGGAGTGAAGACACTGATAGAGCTCATGCATACACCATAATTATTATTTCTTCTAAATAATAGTTTCACGGAATAATGGTACAAACATACAGACTAATATATACTACTGGTAATTGATTGTACACTACACTACATATAGCCTCATATTGATAACTGACTAGAAAAAGTAAAGCAGCAATTAGATGATTATTAGAAGCAATCCTCCTGATATAGACATGCAGCCTATAGTCCTGTACAATTTGATTTTGCCAGAATGTTTCAGCCCTTCCAACAACGTCTCATCCTGAGGCTGTGGATACAGCCTTCCAAAGTTCTGGTCACTTTCTTAAAAAGTTTTGTCAAAGTAGTTAGTTAACATTTCAAGATAATTGCAGCATTTCAATGTGTATAGTTTGTAATGTTAGTTATGGCCACATACTTACCAAGGCATTAATGTTATCAGGATCCAGGGTGTTGTTTAGGGCAGTCCGAGCAGCTTTGTATGGCTCCCACGCCTCACACAAGTTCACCGTGATACCCATGTACATTGCTATTACCTGCGGTGAGCAATAATTAGCATACTATTTGATAAGCTATTGTGATGTAATATGGTGACTGTCCTATCAGAGTGCACATGTTTTGTTTAACAGTTTGCACACTTCATTAGCAAAGCAATGAGCTTACAATAACTGGCACAGCCATTCTATAGCAATGTTGACCATTACCCTCAAAGAGAAGCTCATGTGACTTGTATCCAGGACAAATTGTAATGTGGACACCTCTCTATAATGAATTAGACTAAGATATATTTTTACTATATTAAAGTGGTTGTCCTCTTTCAAAGGTTAAAATATGTGGAGCCACAAGTGTCTTTATTAAGGAGGTGTTTGGAGGTTTCACAAAAGATGATGAATAAGAACCTGAGCCTTTAATTGAGGCAGGATACACGTGGCTTCTATTTCAGGTGATACATGGTCATAATTCAAGTCACACCCACAATAAGCATACCCAGTTGTCAGGGAAATGCTTGTCAACAATTTCTCTCATTTGAGCTTGTTTAGTGTGTAGAGTCTCCGGAGAGAAGAACAAGATGACGTATAACATGGCAGCCTGTGTGGACAGTGCAGTGCTGCGATGAGCAGGGTTTGGATAAGAAGAGATCTATAATGTCAGCTATAAGTAAGTTAGTGGGTACAATAATGTATTACCTGATTGTAAATATCATCACTTCTCAGCCTACCAATAACCATGTCTATAAAGTGCTTTGGGATCGGTATACGACTGCAAACAATTGAATCAGCAACAAATAATTAAACCAAATAATAGACACACAAAATAAAGACCCTACCAACAAAAGACTACCTGAAATAATCCTCAGGATATTTGGGTGGCCTCTTCACCATGTTAGCAGTCCTGAGGTAGCCCGTACTACGTAGCAACTTGCACACATCATCAACATTAGTGTCTACTGATCTTTGTGAACTGTGGATAGGAGGTAATATAATATAGGTTGTTACTATTCAGTGGACTGAATTATTGCACCTTCTATGATTGGACTTATGTTATTAAAGCTTTACAGTGGCCATCTAACCTAACAAACAGGAACTAAACATTATTTAACTTACAGTAACTATTTACTGAGTCTCACTAGTTAAGGACTCTTACACCAGTGGAATATGTGAAAACTGTCTTTCAATAATTTCACTACTGTCCATTATGCTGCCATACAACAGTTACTACATACTCTGGTATATAGCAATGCTGCAGGGAATGTGACAGATGGTTAACTAGTGTGATATCCTTTACTGCAAGCTCAAGGAGTAAATTAGTCTTGTGTGGCCAGACCTGGTTTTCAGTGCAGGGGCTTATCAATTAGAGACTATAAAAACACACTTGCTGAAAATCTCTAATTGGTAAGCCCCCATACTAAAATAGAAGTCTGATGTCATGCAAAACTAGCTGCTACTCAACTTCATGCTCTAAGGATATGTATCTCAAAGGATACAAGTTGACCACTGGTTAACTAACGCACTCACATTCCCCTATCCTGTGAATGGTAAGGAGTAAATGCTAAGGAGTAAATGCTGTATGGTGGCATAACAAATAGTACAAACTAGTGGTACCCGTACAAAATGCGCGTGATACTATAAGACAATTGTTATGTGCTATTGTGTGAATACACTTAAATTTGAACATTACTAATGATCAAGAAGCAATCACATCATTACATACCAACAAGACATAATTACGCATAGCTACTGATGTGTACGCATAATTTCTTCAATTGTGTGTGGCACTAACATCTAGCTATAATGTTGGTGGCTTCATGAACAAAGAGTGACTGATGTCATAGTTTTAGGTTGGCCTTGAGCACTGGAATTTCTGCGCATCTGTGCAGTACTCATGCAGGTCCCATTACAGCCACGCACATACATAAAAGAATTAGTTTTGAGCGGCAGACAAATACAACAATTGGGATGTACTTAACTTCATTTTGACAATGATGTTGTATGAACTAACATAAAGTGTCTGAGTGTGGTATGAGGATCAGTTTACCAATAGTTGATGCATCACCGCATTGAGCTATATTCTAAGTCAACTTGCATTTGTCACATATAGTGGTATGTATTTAGATAGATTGTAGTGATGTGTGATACTTATCGATATATCGGAATATCGCGATACTCCAGCTGTATCGCAATACCGATACACACGTATCAATATTTTGATTGCACAATCACGGAAATATGAAGGTCTGGCTTTCTTCAATTTAAAAGTGTAGCTGGGTTTTTAACCTGTTTCCTAGACTCCTTAAGCTTGTTATATAATAGTGCAATGGGCTGGTACTGAACAATAAAAATTTATCGGCTGCCCACGCACTTAATTAAACTTGGTTTCTTTGTACAAGGGATGCACTGTATCACTTACGATATCGTATCGTGACTACACAGCTGTTAGATACAGATACACCATTTCAGGCATATCGCACATCACTAATAGATTGTGTTGTCAATTTGAGTAACTGAATTGGAGTTCCGTTTCTACATCCTAGTCATGGTATTGTTGTGATGTTTACTTACTGCATGACAAAGTGTGTATGCAGTAAAGTATTGAGTATGGGTATTCAAGTTAATCGGCTGTACTGAGCAAGGTCAACACCAGCATGCGTATTTGGATAAAGAGTTGTATTTTATTTGCTTTCAGAATTAAGGTATCAGCATAGCCCAGTTATCCTTCATATGAAGATTGGTTGCTCAATTGTGACTGAATTTTGGAAAATCACCCATATGGGCGTGCATGAAATAATTAGAATTTTCATGTTTAGCGGGTTGCTAATAAGCGCAGGGCACAGTTTTGAAAATATTTCAAGAATTTTCTTGTAATTTAAGGTATTGAGAATGGCTTAAAACCATCAACAAGTAGATTAGCACTATAAAGTTTGTGATTTGATCATTAAATATTTTAGGTGTCAAATGCACCCATATGGGTGATTTTCCAAAATTCGGTCACAATTAGAGGTCATGTGTGTTCTATTAGGGTAGTTAAACGAAATATACTATAAAGTAATAGAGTTTCTGGAAGCTTCAGCTGTCCCTGTAGAGTTAGAGTTACCAAGGAGTGAAAATGTGTCTGTGTCTCCCTACACACTGAAGACTGCAATAGCAACTCGTTGCCTGGTAAGGTATATGTATGTTCTATTAGAGTAGTTGAACGTAATTTTTCGTTCTTCCTCGCTCACAAAGGTGTCATCCTGCAGGGTGCAGAGAGTGTCATTGTAGGTAGCCTGGTCGGAGTGATCAACGCACGTTAATTTGCCAAACCCACTATGAAACTATCCTTTGTTGACTGTTTCCTTTTCCCTTGCAGTAGTGTTGCTAGTAATCCTCCGTTTTAGGTCTGTCTGTAGTCCCTGACCTGTTTGTCTTCTTGTTGCAGTAGCTATACTTTGTCTAGCGTACGGCGGGATAGGCCTCAGGACATCTATCCTAGTAGTGGACAGCACAGCAGGATGCAGAGTGTGTATTTCCGGCGAGTCTTCCTTGTGTAGTCTCTGTCAAGTAGCCTGATCGAAATAATCATCGCTCGTAGACTTGCCACACCCACTATGTAACTCTTCTTTGTTGACTGTTTCCTTCTCCCTTGCAGTGGTGTGCTGGTAATCCTCCATTTTAGGCGTCCCTGACCTGCTTGTCTTCGTGTCGCAGTAGTTTTGCTTCGTCTAGCGCACAGCGGTGTAGGCCTCAGGGCATCTATCCTTGTAATGAGTGCAGCAGGGTGCAGAGTGTGTATTCCCGGTAAGTCTTTCTTGTGTAGTCTCTGTCAAGTAGTCCTAGACTGGCCACACCCACTACGAAACTCTCCTTTTATGAGCTTTATCCGAAATTACGTCACAGACATAAAACTGGCCACTGTAGTGTGGGGACATTCGTAAAATTGTATGGGCAACTATGGGAAGAAAAATTTTGAATGGCAATATCTCAGCCAAGAAGGAAGATATCGAACTCTAACTAGCAGGTATGGCTATAAGACATTACAATAAGTGCGTAAAAGCGATTTTCGGTTGATTTTCAAAACAATGTTAGATTCCTATTCTTTCAGATAATTTATAACCATACCTGCTGGTTAGAGTTCGATATCTTCCTTCTTAGCTGAGATATCGCCGTTCAAAAAGGTTCTTCCCATAGTCGCCCATGCAAATTTTACGAACGTCCCCACACTACAGTGGCCATTTTATGTCTGTGACATAAATTCGGATAAGGCTCATACTGGTGGCTGTGTTTGCCGGATGATAGCGTACACACCAGATCACATGATCAAATTCGTTGATGTGATTGGTTAAATCATGAAAAAGTGATTGATCCTATTTTATTTTAAGCTTTTAGATAGTTAAACCATGACGTCATCTGATTCCTATTGGCAACGCGTGTATACCGGAACACCATAATATACGCATATCGTAAACTTATAATGGCCATTGACAGTGATAAGTATCTCGCAACCAAGGTTAGCACGTAATGATAGACACGAAAACCACCTTATGACACATTGATTTGGACAGGTAGTTGGTCTAGCGAGTTTGAAGCTAATCAGGGGAAAACCAGGGAGTTTTTGTTTAAAAAATTTATGGCCTCGATTTTTTGTTTCTCGTTCTGTCGTCCACAGGGGGAGAGAAACGTCTAGTGTAAGCTGGATGGGGAAGGCCGGTAACACGATAAGGGTCTCCAGAAAGTTTTGGGCAGATTTGTGTCTTCCTCTGGTAGTTACGGTGGTTTAAAGAATATTTTCCGTAGTTTAGCGAATCGCCACCAATCCCGGATCAAAAGATTCGCCTCAAATTTTAGAGTTGAATGGTACCGATCTGATTGGAATCCAACCAAGAACAAAGATGCAGTGCCAAAAAAGAGTTAGAGAATTATTATATAGATTAGAGGTGCACCGATAATCAGATCGGCTAGTTATCGGCTATATCGGCCTTGTTTTTACATATCGGTATCAGATCGGTAACATGCATAAAAAAGCAGCAGATACAGATATACATAAACATCTATTGGTGGGCACTCATGCTCTAGTAATACCCTAGAAGCACATGTTTATGTAGTGTTGGCTATTGATTACAGTCCCACTCTGTCACTTATTTACTAAATTTAGAGAGCAAATTGTTAGAAAAAGTGTCCATGCTATCGTATCGGATCGGCTTTGTTTATCGGCTTGATAATATTATTTATATCGGTTATTGGAATATCAGCTAAAAGTCATATCGGTGCACCTCTAGTACAAATAAGTATTGAGACAGTTCATATTAACATTTAGTAGTAGGATACAGCTTCCTTAACTAGTGACACCCAGTAAATTCAACCATAGAATGTACAAAGGCCAAAATATGTCAGTCCAGTAGTCCAGTCCACTGTATAGCAACAGCTGCAATATATACAGTATGTCTGTGTGTATCACCAGACTGTTCATCTGTGTATGTGCACAGTGTAGTGTCTGTCTGTCGGTGCCTGTAGTGGCACCACTATAATTATACTGTTACATTTCATAGGTACACACCCAAATTAGTGCTCACCTGTATCTATGGTAGGCCACCAACATCCTCTCCCTAACAACACCCTCAATGTTCATGTCCGTTACAAGTAACATGACTCCATACAAGAACAACCCTTCACTCTGTGGGAAGGAGGCGTGTACACAAGATCACATGACCACAAATACCTATATACACCGGTTGGAATCACATCATAATTATGTCATGATCTCAGAACAGTACACTAACACACTGACACCTCAAATCAATACCAAGGACAAATTATGCATCTCAGATCTAGAATCCCTTACAAACCTTCTCAACACAACACATTACTTTCCTTGCTAATAAACAGGCCTTAACACCTGATGCCATATTTGGTAGTGTAATCACACATCAAAGGGTTGTGATGTCTTCTCTGTGAGTACAGTTTAAATATAGTGTATTGAGCATAACAGGAATTCCAGTCCATTTTGCTACTGCAAGGTTGTGCTATTTTGTTTCAAAACAACTTGACAGAACTTTGGACATTACTCTGGCCTAGAAGCCTACCCCTAATAAGATCACACATCAGGTTGTATCCTTGATAGACCAGTGATTAATAAAATAATCAACTGAGACAACTACACTAGTCACTCACCAACAGTTGTTTGCCATCATTATCAAACACAACAGTATCTAGAGCTTGTTGAATAAATATGCCTTCCTCCAGGTCCTCTAAGAATCTGTTATCACGACACAGTGACATAGTTACACAGATACCATGACACAGTGACACAGTTACTATGATATGGTGACACAGTTACCATGACGGTTACAATGACATGCCATGATGGTGACATATGTACAGTTACTGACACGGTGACACAGTTGCTATGACATGGTGACACAGTTGCTATGACATGGTGACACAGTTGCTATGACATGGTGACACAGTTACTATGGTGACACAGTCATAGTAACTGTTTCTTTTTATAGTAACCGTGTCACCATGTCATAGCAACTGTGTCACTGAATCACAGAGAGGCGCTAAACACACCTGGAGGTGTTGAAGAAGCTGATTTGTGATAAACTGATTTAGGGATTAAATGTCCACTAGTACATCTGCAGGTGGAGGTGGCCTCCCTTGTTTCCCTACTTTTTTGTATGATGAACTCTAATTATCTTTATAGTTGTTTGTTTACTTTTTTTAACATTATTATGACTGGTGAACCCACGCATACTGCACCAAAAGAAAGGATGGCACCGGAGTTAACCCAACTATCAGCTACTGACTTGAATGTGAAGTGGTCATTTTCAGCTATGTTCAGCTTGTTTCACAGCAAAGAACAGTAGGAGAAGCACCTCTGTAATCAATCCAGTCACCATGGAAAAGACGGACGATCCCTGTCTACAAATGTAGGGAAGCCATTGCACTACAGTGAACTGACACCTTGGGTTGTCAGCAGGCATGGGCTTAAGTAAAGTACAAGTACTTTGACATTTGTTGAAGTACAAGTATAAGTTCATGACATTATTTTAAGAGAAGTACTTAAGTAAAATCCAAGTACTTTTGAAAGTATTTAAGTACAAGTACATATTTACAAAGCAGTTATGATTGACTACTGACTATGCTTATGCTTAAACTGTTCACGAATGCATAATGTAGCTTTGGTTGCACCTAATGAACATAAGCTGCGCAAGTCTGCCATTGGTAAAGTGACATCTTTTGGGAGTAAATACCTTTCCTACAATACTAATGAGTCTCAACAGGCACAAAGGAAGATGAAACTCCTAGAACGTCTTTTGTACTTAGCCTGCTGGTAAGGTTTCTGGTGTTTCATAGTGATTGGGAACAGCTGAAACTTCCTTCTTAGCTGACATACACTGTCCCAAGATATTCAAAAAAATGAGTCAGCAGATAGGAAACCTGTTAACACTTTGGTAAAGCAAAGTAGCAGATGGCTTCGACTAAAAGCTGACCATGTCAAAAATCCCATATGCTATAAGTCAATATGCCTTATTTTCAGTTACATAGTTTGTATACATGGACTTCATTGTACTCCAAAGTACTTAAAGTACTTAAAGTACTTAAGGTTACGGGATACTGTAAACCCCACAGGCACACTATCAATCATTTTTCATGATTAGGGGTTTGATTTTTCTTAATGCATTGTTATCAAATATTTATGCATTAATCAACATGAAATTCAAATGTTGTTATGGAAACAAGAGTTGTCCCCATGCTAATTAGTGAAAACTATGAACCAAAAATCAGACCAATGAAGAACCATGAGAACTTACTAACAATTCTAAGGTTTGAAGAACATCACTTGTGAGGGACTGACAAGAGGATTTGTGAATAATGTGTATAGTTGCTGAAATATGACTTACCAGCTGATACACAACACAACAACACCAAGCCCGCCTTAATTACGTAATAAAATTTTTGTTTGACAGTCGCTCAGTACCCGTAACCTTAAGTACCTTAAGTACATTACTTAGAACTTAAATATAAGTACAAGTACATTACATTTGTACAAAAAGTATTTAAGTATAAGTACAAGTACTCAAGAAGGTGTACTTAAGTGTCCTTAAGTACAAGTACCAAAGTACTTTGCCCTATGCCTGGTTGTCAGCAAAAAGAAATGGGACACAAAGGAGGACAAAGGCAAGTCCATGATGCGTGCATTGTATGTACTGCAGTAAGCCAAAAGGCACCTGTCGGGCTGAAACGATACCAAACAGTGAAAAAATCAACCTGTTGTTACACTTGTCTAAAGGCATCAGGCAGGCAGTTAGTCAGTATAAAATTTCATTGAATTAAAAAAAAATTTTGTAGCAATATACGGAGGAACTTTCAGCTCATGGAAAAGTGCCAAATCCCGTCCTGTGATAACAGAGCGAAATAGCAACACAACTAATGACATGACGCAACCGTCAAATTAATTACTTCCCAGTACAACGAGGAGTGCTGGTGCATGAAATGGAGTTTTCAATCTTGTGTTAATAGTATAGTATCTATGGTTATACTGAGGGCTTAACCAATACTGCCAAGGTGCCATGAAGGTGTTGTGAAGTTGGAATTTGGATGATATTTTTTGGCCAAAAACCCCAACTCTCCTAATATAGAGTACTACTGCATGATGAGCTGTAGTGTTACAATAATAACCTCTTCAGTGATTTTTGCTACACTGAAGCATGTAAATTCTGACTAGTTCTGTAAAAACCTCTAGGACTGCAGCTGACAGTGATGCAGTTACCATAACACAGTTATGTACATGACACAGAGACACAGTTACCATGACACAGTTATGTACATGACACAGAGACATAGTTACCATGACACAGAGACACAGTTACCATGACACAGAGACACAGTTACCATGACACAGAGACACAGTTACCATGACACAGAGACACAGTTACCATGACACAGAGACACAGTTACCATGACACAGAGACACAGTTACCTTGACACAGAGACATAGTTACCATGACACAGAGACATAGTTACCATGACACAGAGATACAGTTACCATGACACAGAGACATAGTTACTGTGACACACTGACACAGTTAGTTACCGTGACACACTGACACAGTTAGTTACCGTGACACACTGACACAGTTAGTTACCATGACACACTGACACAGTTAGTTACCATGACACACAACATAACACACCTTAACAAGTCGGTGATATACTTGTGTATACTTTCAAAAGCCTTATAGAACCTGCCAAGCATCTCCAAGTGGTTCTCTCTGAACTCTTCATCAAGGTCTTGTAGTGCCTAGTAAACCCCCATAGTAACCCACATAATAGTAAACCCCCATAGTAACCCATATAATAGTAAACCCCCATAGTAACCCACATAATAGTAAACCCCCATAGTAACCCATATAATAGTAAACCCCCATAGTAACCCACATAATAGTAAACCCCCATAGTAACCCATATAATAGTAAACCCCCATAGTAACCCACATAATAGTAAACCCCCATAGTAACCCACATAATAGTAAACCCCCATAGTAACCCACATAATAGTAAACCCCCATAGTAACCCACATAATAGTAAACACAGTAACACAGTTTGCTGAAATTAACTACATTACTTTGTCCACTTCAGCAAATCAATTCACCCATGATACTTCCTCTGCCTTTAACAATTCCAGCTATGCAATCTATTTGACCGTAATACACATCTTGATTGCATTACATATCTTGACCACATTGCACATCTTGATCTTAGTGACGCTATACATCAATGACCTTCCCTTGACTAATAGGATCAGCTGTCACAATGCATCAAGTAAACTCTGTTATGGGATAAACATCAGAAGGGCCAGTAGAAGCTTTCAGCCTTCAGTTTAACAGAAATACACCCCCCTGTATCATATACCTGGAAATTTTTATGGTACATATATTTCATGATTATTGTAGTTTGTCACGATTTTTATGTTTTAAATTTCACGGATCACTATTGCTTAATTCAAAGATGTTCTCAACCACACAGCTACGAAGGGTCTGAATTGATTTTTACTTCAAGCGTCATATACATTGCTTTGAACCAAGTAGCACAGTAGTGGTAATCTCTGTGTGAGGTATTGTCTAGTCTTGCAGTAGGCCAGCTTCTTTTGTTAGCCACACCCACTTTAGAATGTGCGATACTGTTTGTATGTCCACATATTTCTACAAACAACATCACACACTGACACACCAGGAACCACACTAATTTATCAGTAAGGTGAGTTGTTTGTAGGACACACATAAATTTTCCCATGATGAAATTTCAAGGTAGCTTTAGAAAATTACTAGTAAACCATGAAACGTCTGGGTGGACCACTACTTTCCATACAACCCTTACAGATTAGAAAATCATATTAACATAAATAATTACTTCTCCACCAACTCTCAGTGCAGGAGGGAAGAGTTTTATTACTAGCAACATAGTTCACATGACTCAGAATGTAAATTTTTTAATAGATTGCTACACTTAAAAAGTTGGACTCTGCTATACAGAGACATTGATAAGGTAAGGAAGATGGCAATACGGCCTGGGACGAGACAGTACTAGACATGTCCCAGTACTTTCCAATGAATTGTCATGCAAGCATGCACTGTAGGTCACGGTCAAAGTCTTGATTGACTTGACCTGGGACTTGAAGTGTTGTTTGAACACTATTCATTTCCTATTTTCCAAGCACTTGTAATAATTTCTTGGTGCATGCTACCAACAGCTGCAAAAGAAACATCAGACGAAATGTGTGCTGGAGAAGCTTTGAACTATCTTGTTGGAGACCCTTATGAGTTACTATAATTCCGTACCCTTGTTTCAAATAGTTTTTTGATTGTGAACACTTTGTCTCATCAGGAGCTCATTTATAAGCTCCTGGTCTCATCTTGACCTACTGTAGAATGACCTTGACTGTTGACCACCCACGGTAACAGATTGACCTACAGCAGGAGCCTGTAGATGACACCCCTTGATTTTCTCCTGTGAGTTTACAAATCACAGTACTGGGGCTAAATTTGGTGCATTAGAATACAGCTAATACCACACCAATATTCTTACAGGGTTAGAGTCGATCCTCTTCTCATATAGCTCTGGTCCACTGAAATACTGGAAGTCTGGCAAGATGTGTTCATATTTAGATAAATCTTGTTTCGTCTCTAGACGGAACTCGGGCGGTACGAAGGCAGACAGACGCAGCAGCTCAGCAATAATGGCGTTACCCCTGCTAACTAGCTTTAATATGGTCTGGCCGCACGTGTTCTCCTCTGCGAGAAAGTCCATCTCGTTGAAACACGCGACAGTCGAGTACTAGGTCAAAATTTTGTAGTCATGTGATCAAAAACATGCAAACAATACAATTTCGATTGTGGGTTATAATTTATAATAAAGCGCTGAGGTGATTGAATGCGTTTCAATACAAAATCTAATGTGTCCATTATAGAGATGATCAGCAAAACTGTAATGGAAATGATAACATCAATCATGTGTTTAAGATTATGATCATGTCATACCTTCCACCTATATCCACAATCATTACAATAAGCAAACGTTGTCATTGGTTCATCAGCACTACGTGTCTGTGCCTGTAACAGAACATGGTATAATATAGTCACTGGTTGGTGTAAAATGTGAAGGTTTTTCTAAAAGTTAATACTATTCCTCAGAACATATTTGCCATATTTGTAATTTCCCAATGAAAACTTGTGTATTACCATATATGCAGCTCCGTCAAAATGTCATTGGTTATAATGCATAAAAGATCCTGGAGAAGTGAAAATTTCCTTAATTTTTTTTGCAGACAGCTGCCAGTCCGTGAAAATTGCAAAAAAAATTTCCCCACAGAATAAAAACGCTACACAGCAGATATTCCCAGGGAAATACCCCTCCAACTAATATACACCATATCACTATGGCAACCTCACCTGTGTGTAGCTGCAGTTCCTCTTCTTACATTTGGAACATTTTAGTAGGTCACTCTTCGTGCCAGTGACTTGAGCTAGTTGTGCATCTCTTATTGCCTCCTTGGTCATCTCATTACGTAACTTTTTCATGTTGTCACTAGCCATCTCCTAATTAATACCCATCATTACAGTAGTACATTGTAACCAGAGGAAAATGATCACACATCACAATAACTTGATTATGACTTGTTTATAAGCAATTTGTTGTGTAAGGGACACATGACATGGATATACAATGACGTGTGACCACCCTCCTCTGATGGTAATAGCAGACACACCTCTGTTGCCATGGTAGCAATCCTAGCTGGAGGAAAATCACCACAAATGACTTTTTCGCGTAATGTAGGATTCTTCAAGTCACCAAGGTTACTAACCCTACTACGAACTCTACTCTTGTACTTAATGCCAGTGTCCCTGTGTTCCTTGAAGATGTCTACGGTGAAGTTAAGGGACAATAAGGAGAACTACAGGAGTTGTTGGTACAAGGATACTGTCTTCAATGTATGCAGCAAGGTTGTTAAACTTGATCTCGTCAGATGGTGACACTAAACAACAACAGTTCAGCAAGTGACAGAGTGAACATCACAAACCATTACATTATATCTATCTAATATTTGTAACTTAGTACAAGAGCCAATGAGCTGTTTTAAAATTACTGCTATTGGATGGCAATAACTTAGTTTGGTGTGAAGTGTTTGATTAAACAGTTTGCCAGCTGATATTGGTGATTTACCACACAGCCATATTGAACAATAAATTGGTGAATCAATCATTTATATGGCGGTAGTACAATGAGAAGTTACGATTCTTATAAGCTTCAATCACAAAGGACACACCTTCACTACGACCTTTCTTCAGAGCTGTACACAACATAACACGGCATTTGTCCCTAATGGCATCCCCTGTTGGAGGCTCCCTAGCAATTCCGCTGATGTCAGCTGCAAACTGAGGTGGCTTCAGTACAGCAGTGGGTGTGGTTGGCTCTGAGCCACTCCCTCCATTGGGCAGTGTATTGATGTCTGGTGTGTTGGGCATGTCTGTGGGCGTGGAAGGGGTGTAGCTAGGAGGGGGTGGAGGGGTCGGTAGTCGTGGTGCTGGCTCTGGTCTTTCCTCAGGAGTGGTTGCCTCTTTACCATTACCTAATCACTAACAGTAATACATTCCAGGACATACACACTGACAGACAGACTTGGTAGCAATTTCTTCCATGACTTGATCAGTTTCTTAGCAATGACAGTCACTTCAGGACTTTGTGATTTCTTCCTCAACACATTAGTGGACATTCCAATACGTGACTTCTGCAAGTATATCATATGTACACCATGACCATTTAGACCCTAAATAGCTAGAGTCTGGTGAACTCTGTACATGACAATGATGTCACAGGTTGAACTACAAGGTAACAATCACTACTTGTTTGTTAAGTGAGAACTAGAGTTGATCTAGTCTTGTCAACAGACTGTATTTTTCATTTGGTCAGGACTAGAGTTGATCTGACTATTCATAGTACACAGGGTTCGGGTGATGAGCTCACCTGTAACAAGTCCAGGTTCATTGGTAGTGACTGGAGGGCGCGTAATAAGTCCAGCGCCATCTCTTCATTCTAATGGTAGAGTGGGTGAGCAATAAATAAAACAAGCATTACTTGTACAACCTACCCCACAACAAATACAGTACTAATATTTAGCACACAATTTCAGTTAATGTATTTAACAATAACAATCACGAGGTAACTTACTGAATAACGAGCGACATACACTCACCATAGGATCATGTTGAACGACTTTATCCAACTCTTTCCCGACCCTAATGATCTCGTGTTCGGAGCCCATTACAATGTGTTGTGATGCATGTATCAAATGGGAACGGCGTGTACTACAGGACCAAGTAACTACTGTTTACTAAAGGTGCGCTCCAATTAGATAGAAATCGTATGACGAAACAATGCACACGAGTCGCGTGTTCACGCGGTGGCTAATACGCGCTGTCCACAGCTTCAAACAGGCTCGCAACTACAGTGAAGGGTTAGTATATGCGAAATATGGAACTCCAGAAGATGTATTAGAGTGAGTAGTTCACTTGCGTGGGCGTAGTTAACCCTGCAAGACCAATAGATTACAAGAAGTACAAATACCATCAGTGGGACGTGATGATGTTAAAGTGAAGGTGATAGCTGCTCCTGTTAATCCTTCAGATGTTAACGTCATTCAAGGTGGAAGTAACCATACAACTGGTTATTAATAATGATTATTGCAGGGACTTACCCCTTGTCTCCAAGGTTACCAGCATTCGGGGGTAACGAAGTAGTTGGCATGGTAACTGAAGTTGGTAGCACCATTACATCATTAAAACTAGGAGATCATGTGATCGCAGCTCAACCTGGAATAGGTACTGTGTACCATTCATAGTTTCCTCATGTGGAATAGGTCACCTATCAGTATTAGTCCCCTCCTGGGAATAATAGGGGATTTACCATATATGTACAAGTTTTTGAGGTATGTGATTTTTTTTTGTTTTCATGCTTAACTGTATAGCTGTACATTTCTGGCTGTGGGCACAGGTTGCCCACAGACCTTTGATGCAGATTCTCCTGCTTCAAAAAGCATTATAAATAAACTGTCTGCAAAAATTTCGTTCTTGAAAAGTAACGATTATCAATAAATCAGGGCTCAGGGTGAACGTGAAATGACTGATCTGTGAAAATTACCATTTACAGTACACACTTGTATGTGCATGTGTTACACCATAGATACAGTATACCAACAGGGATTGGAAACGGAAGTAACTCACATGATATCCCTGTACAGACTCTTAATGTGACATAACAGACGTGAAATACCATCCGTGTCTCGAGCGCGAGTGACCATCACCATAGATACCAGTGTAGCGCGAATTCATTAGAAGCCACTTTTGTGCATGTTGTAGAAGAATTACAGCCTAAACGTTGTGACAATTGGGCTAATACTTGACGGCCCAATTACCTACGTGTGTTGGAGTTCACGAGTGCTTTGAAGCGACTGTTGATGCTCACTTCTGTGGTAAGTTTTTTGCAACCGAGCACCACTTCAAACAGTTGTGTACTTTTGTAAGCCTGCCAGTAAGAAAAGCATTTTGTTGTCTGGTATTTACATTCTCAGTGCTGTGTAAATTGTGTACCATTTATATTACCATATTGCACTTTTTAATAAATTTGCAGATTACACTTGTGTCAGTTACACTAGTGTAATTTTCGAGGACACATCAGTGACCCTGTGTACTAATATATCATATCATTATTTACTAACACACTAGTAGAGTGTAAAGTGAATATTGGATTGTTCTGAAACCATTTCTGTAGAAAATAGGAAGTGGAATGGTGGAATCTTGTGACTAATACATTGAAGATCACATACATCTCAGAAATTCAGGAGTGGGATTTACAAGGGGGGAACACAATGTACAATTAGCAATTAACAAATGATTAGTTAGCTACAAATGTTATCTAGAAATAATTTCTTATCGGTCGTTTCAATTAATGAGTTCCAATCATTGATAGTTCTTGAAGTAGCTGTTTCAATATGCTATAACCCAGGCTACTCTGATTTAAGTGTTTTGTTCCCTTGGTACTGTAATGATGTGTGCGTCACCATCTCCTAGATGCTTTCATGTAAACCTCTGTCTATAACAGAGAAAGCTAATTGCCTACTTAATGGTTTTTCATGGTCCAGAAAGTGGTCCACTTGCAGACCACCATATCACATGAGATCCTCTAATAGAACATTCAGCATACCGTAATAGAGCAGTCAGTGATTTTCCATTTTTTAACTATCAACTACACATGCATTTAACTACTCATTATCCTGTAGATGCTTCTGCTCTTGTATCTCTTCACAATTTAGTGTATAGTTCAGTACACCCATGTTGATTGCCATCACTATGACTCTTTAATTTCTGTGTGTGTGTGTGTGTGTGTGTGTGTGTGTGTGTGTGTGTGTGTGTGTGTGTGTGTATTGTAGTCAGTTGGTGTTATTATGCATTCAGTGTTGTAATTATCATTTATATCGCTGCTGTGCTGTTGTATAATGTGAGCGACTGCTCTGCAAAGTGAAACACTACACATGGGAGAAACTAGTCTTGTTGAGTTAAACACAGGGGCTTCTACGTTTGTTGTCTTGTGCAACTCGAGTACAGTAATGATTTTATTCTGTTTCTGTGTCCTGTACAGTACTACAGTGTAGTGTGCAAAGAAAGTGACCCATTATTGAAGGCCACACCGGGCTAAAACTACTAGCTACTCGCTGCTATAGATCCTTTATACCGAACCACTCTTGAAGCTGCTTTACACCAAACACACACATGTAGCTATATGATACTAAAGGACCTGATAGTTTTGCAAAATCATCTTTCATTCATTCAACGATTTTGTCATAAATCTATTCGGTGGTGGAACTTGTGTCCTTGAAAGCAAGGAAAGCATCATATAGTGACTTTGTCTCCTATATTAGATCACTGTCTCCTATATTAGATCACTAATTATTGTAAATGCTTTTGTTCATGTTGTAAGTGTACGATGTTTAATTTTGTGTGTGTGTGTGTGTTGATTTTATGTTTTTGCTTTGTTTTTGTAGATTGTAAATCTGTATGCATTTATAACTCTGGCAGGGAAGAAAGGCTATTGCAGGGGTGATTGTCGACTGTTGGAGTTTAAATCATAAATCGTAGACTATAGCTAGCTGGCTACAGTGTCCCAACGAAGCCTGTATCAATGCATGTGTCACCTGAAATGTGGCTGCTATAAACACTATCACAGCAAGCCATCTGAGAAGACTTGTTTTTCTAATGCCATCGCTTAGTAACGACGTGTTGACGTCATGCGAGACGCGGATATGTTTGTGCGCGAGTCTCCATTTCCAATCCCATTGGAAAGTATACTGTATCTATGGTTACACGTAACACTCCTGACAAATTTGATGCAGAACAATGCCCCCAGTCATGGTTCTGCCCATACTGGTCAGCAAAGTGACCAGTACCTTCTTAAATCCAATTCTTACATAAATCACTAATGTACATGCAATATACTCTAATACAACACACAGCATATCAGTTCATGTTAACTTTAGACCACACAGGCAGAACCCGGTTGATAGCATAGGCTATACACATTAGTACACAACACACACGTGCGCACACACTACACACACACACCACATGATTACCTGTTAGCTTGTAAGTTGCTGTACAACTCAGTGTCCCAGTGACACTCATCATGACATTACCTGTCGTCATGACATTACCTGTCGTCATGACATTACAATTTCATACACCCCCTCCCCCCTCATATATGAGGTTTGTGCATAATGCATAATATTAAATATTTTTAAAATCATCTTTAATTTAAAAATGAAGTAGGGACCTATGCAATAAAAGAGATGAATGATGGTTTTACAGCATAGCTTGGTGGGAAAGTCCCTACTTTGGCATTGAACAAAATTATAGCTATTGTGCCAAAGTAGGGACTTTCCCACCAAGTTATGCTGTAATACCATCATTCATCTCTTGTTTCACTATTTATTGCATAGATAGATCCCTACTTCATTTTTAAATTAACAATTTTTAGAATACTAGTTTGTTTAGTTTTTTGTTGTAGCACAGCTAGTTACAGTGTAATTTGTGACTGTTCTATTAGAATATCATACATGTCTGTTGTATTAGAGTGACTGTTCTATTAGAGTATCTCGAGTCAACAAAAGGTGAGCAGCTAGTTAGACCAATAAGGGGTGAGGTCCAGCATCCATTGTTTACTGTTAAGTAAATAGCTAGATTGTTAAGAGGTGTGGTCTCCACGGTATATCGCCATTAGTCCACCTAGATCTTATTTGATGGGTGTGGTCGCGAAACCCGTATTGCAAACGGGATCCCAATCATGAGTGAGTGAGGCAGACCAAATTTCAAGTTTTGGTGATTTAAAAAAAATTCTATATCTGGTCACCGGTAAGTGTTTTCTTGTTTGTAATGCTGTATTTCATGTTAGATGGACTAATATTCCGTAAAGGTGATTTTCTTGGCGTAAGATGTCTCTAGGATGAGTTTTGAAGGTGGCATTTTAGGCGGCACGCATCATTTTTGGGGGATCCCTACTTAAACAGTACTACCATACTGTTTGATAAATGACACAATATATGTTACAGGCACCTGGAGAGATACTATAGTGTGTCATTATGACAAGTGGTTACGTGTGCCATCACAACTACCAATCCAGCTGGCAGCAACATTGATGGTTAACCCAGCAACTGCCTATCGTATGATGAGTGACTTTGTGCAGCTTGAAGAAGGTGAATAGAGTTGTGAGGCTTTGTTTGATTAGATCTGTACACAAGTCCCTTGGCATCCCTTGATAACAGTGTAACATCCCTTGATAACAGTATAACGTCCCTTGATAACAGTACATACTGTATAGTAAAAAACTTTGGTGGTAAAAAACTTTGGCGAATTTGGCGAATAACGTTCAATTCGCCAACGTTTTTTTCGCTAATTATTTTAGATAATCACATGAGCACATTGAGTACCTAGAACTTGAGATGAAGATCAGCTCATATGCAATAAAGATCAAGCTGACTTTGGAGATCTTCGAAATGTGTCCCACAGTTGTAGCTAAGCACTCCTTCGGATAGCATTTCCAACCGGCTTCCCGTTCACACATCAGCTAACCTCTGCTACTGAAAAAGTAAATACGGTCGCTCTCAACATCGCAGAAGATAGCGAAGCACGCCTTTGCTAGCACGTCGTTAGATCAGTAGATACAAAAGTACTGCTACAAAAGCAACGCTAGCTACCTATACACTTACTACACTACTTAAGGATGCTCTGTACAGTCCGCTTGTATGGCTTCCCGTGGAATTTAATTTGTTCTATGACTTACAAATGATTTTAGCAAATGTTCTGTACTTTTTACAGGATATAAGCTAACACTAGTACAACACAGTTTAGTCCAAACCCAACTGCTAAGTTTGCTTTAGAACAAGAGTTACAGTTTTTCCCTTTATACTAGAACTAGTCCTACAGTTTACACACAAGAGCCTTGATACTTTTATGATACACTATGCTAAACACCACAAACCATTGTACGTTTTTATTTTTGTCTTTTAGTTTCTCAATCATCACATATTTATCTTTCGGGTTGACACTCCCAGAAATCCTTTTCTTTACTTCCACGTTATTCATCATCTGGACTTGCTATTTCAAAATGGCAAACACTCTTCTTTGGCAAAATTACTGAAGTAGCTTGTGTTAAAATTTCATGTCTATTGGATTAACAATGACGGAGTAGTTCTAATTTAAGTGAGAGGGTGTATAATAGCAAGATGCATGTGCTTGTTGCTATGGGATACCTAATTTACAGGTACTAAAACGCGTCAACATGTCACAGACTAATTAAGTGACCATAATATTTCTTTTAGTGAAAAACAGACTATGTCTTGGGAAGCCTTGTACGAACTGTACAGAGCACCCCTTAACTGATGAGTTGACACCGTGTCGTTATCCGTAGAGTAAAAACTTTGGAGGTAAAAACTTTGGCGAATATTATTTCAATCGCCAAGGTTTTTTTTACCAATTTTTTCAACAGAGGGGTTTCGTCACACTTTTTTACCACCAAAGTTTTTTACTATACAGTACGTCTCTTGATAACAGTATAACATCCCTTAATAACAGTATAACGTCCTTCGATAACAGTATAATGTCCCTTGATAACAGTATAACGTCCTTCGATAACAGTATAACATCCCTTAATAACAGTATAACGTCCTTCGATAACAGTATAATGTCCCTTGATAACAGTATAACGTCCTTCGATAACAGTATAACATCTCTTGATAACAGTATAACGTCTTCGATAACAGTATAATGTCCCTTGATAACCGTATAACGTCCTTCTATAACAGTATAACATCTCTTAATAACAGTATAACGTCTTCGATAACAGTATAATGTCCCTTGATAACAGTATAACATCCTTCGATAACAGTATAGCGTCCCTTGATAACAGTATAACGTCCCTTGATAACAGTATATCGTCCCTAGCGTCCCTTGATAACAGTATAATGTCCCTTGATAACAGTATAACGTCCCTTGATAACAGTATAACATCCCTAGCGTCCCTAGATAACAGTATAATGTCCCTAGCGTCCCTTGATAACAGTATAACATCCCTTGATAACAGTATAACGTCCCTTAATAACAGTATAACGTCCCTAGCATCTCTTGATAACAGTATAACGTCCCTAGCATCCCTTGATAACAGTATAACGTCCCTAGCTTCCCTTGATAACAGTATATCGTCCCTAGCGTCCCTTGATAACAGTATAATGTCCCTTGATAACAGTATAATGTCCCTTGATAACAGTATAACGTCCCTTGATAACAGTATAACATCCCTAGCGTCCCTTGATAACAGTATAATGTCCCTAGCGTCCCTTGATAACAGTATAACATCCCTTGATAACAGTATAACGTCCCTTGATAACAGTATAACGTCCCTTGATAACAGTATAACGTCCCTAGCGTCCCTTGATAACAGTATAACATCCCTTGATAACAGTATAACGTCCCTTGGTAACAGTATAACGTCCCTTGGTAACAGTATAACGTCCCTAGCATCTCTTGATAACAGTATAACGTCCCTAGCGTCCCTTGATAACAGTATAACATCCCTTGATAACAGTATAACGTCCCTTGGTAACAGTATAACGTCCCTAGCATCTCTTGATAACAGTATAGCGTCCCTTGATAACAGTATAACATCCCTTGATAACAGTATAACGTCCCTTGGTAACAGTATAACGTCCCTAGCGTCCCTTGATAACAGTATAACATCCCTTGATAACAGTATAACGTCCCTTGGTAACAGTATAACGTCCCTAGCATCTCTTGATAACAGTATAACGTCCCTAGCGTCCCTTGATAACAGTATAGCATCCCTTGATAACAGTATAACGTCCCTTGGTAACAGTATAACGTCCCTAGCATCTCTTGATATCAGTATAACGTCACTAGCGTCCCTTGATAACAGTATAACGTCCCTAGCATCTCTTGATAATAGTATAACGTCCCTTGATAACAGTATAACATCCCTTGATAACAGTATAACATCCCTTGATAACAGTATAACATCCCTTGATAACAGTATAACATCCCTTGATAACAGTATAACGTCCCTTGATAACAGTATAACGTCCCTTGATAACAGTATAACGTCCCTAGCTTCCCTTGATAATAGTATAATAAGACTGCAGAAATTGAGATTTTTATATAGTTCCGGACATCATAACTTTCCAAAAATGCGAAATGCTATAATATAATTTGAACTGCTGCTACGCATGGTTGTAAACTAAGTGCTGTAGTTTTCAAACTGTTGATCCTATGGCTACACAATCAACGTCATTTTACTCGTGAGGATTAAAATGACACCTAGGGATTTACCCTACAACAAAAGCATGAGGACCAAAACACGTCATGAAATATATTCTAGTTTGTAAGTACACAAATCCTTTACATACCTTTAGAAAATGGTCAATAACTCATTCGCAGTTGATCCTATTTACTCCAAATAACTGTTGGTCGAATCGCCGTTGAATGGCGAGTAAGGCCATATGTAGCTCACGTGAATCAAAAGCTAATTAAAATGGCAGACGAAGTGTGGAATGCGAAGTTGTGATAAAATAGGTCGCTGTTCTTCATGTAATAGTTGTAACACGGGCATGAGGGCTTTGCCTGATATGTATGCCCGACTGCCCGAGGGCATACATATCAGACAAAGTCTGAATGCCCCGTGTTACAGCTAACATGTAACTCTTATTAGGCTGATAGCCTGTACAGGGCAATCAATCACCCAAGCCAATACGAGTGCAGCCACTGGATGATATGCACACCTAAAATTTTCAATTATGGGTCAGCAGCTAGTACGTTTGGTTATGATAAGCGGACATATCCTAGAGATATCACGGAGAATTTCCATTATGCAAATTTAATGTTTTAATCAGTGCTATTGAATCGTTTATGGAAAACTATGCAGTTCACTAAAGGCCTAGACAGGTAAGCTTGCTTGTAGAGTGGTTACTCCGTGCAGAGTGGTAGCTTCATGATGGGGGCGTGTCCGTATTCAAAAATGTGCGGAAATGATCGAATGAATAAGCTATAACACTAGTTTTCACCTTAGCCCAACGTTTTTCAACTCGTAGGATGGCGAGGATAACAAAATGCTCTCCGTCTGAGTGGTTTTCATAGCGAAATACAAGTCGTGCATCGATTAATTTGATTGATTTGCATCCTAATCACGTGAGTACTGATCGATCCCCACAATTGATTTCAGCATCAACGTCTATATAATCACTGCCCAGTTGTAGACCGGCTACATTTCGTATGTAGCCCGGCTAGCTGGACTACGTATGAAATGTAGCCCAGGTGGCTCCTTTGATCTGAGGTGTGAAAGTGTTACATGGGTTTATAACAAGTAAGCCTCTGTAGTTACAGTGATTCTTTAGCCTTCTCCTAGTAGCCCTATGAATAAGCTTTCTTTTGATAATTGGTTTTTAGCTAATGGAGTTAGGCAGGCCAAGAAACCTGGACAAACAGCTAAGCTGGTTTAATACTAACATGCATTCTTCAATAAATTTGTGTGGCTTTAAAGGTCAAGGCTGCATCCTCTATGTATTAATAGCTGTAATTCAGGACTGAGGGAATCTGTTTCTGTACATTTTTTGTACATGCTTTATCATTCCTGTGTACCAAGTGTCACTATCATTGTTGTAACATTGGCTGAGAAAAAGTGAGCATTTTGCTATCCTTCAATTCATAATAACAAATAACATTGAAATAAGGATAATATCAAAAATCTGCTTCTGTAGAAAGTTAGAGCTATCACTGCACTCCTTTCCCACCAAAATTCTGGTTTGTGGCTTGCACCTACATGAGGGATGTAAAATACCAGGAGCTTATAAGCGCCGAAATAGCTCCTGAAAATACCAAAGCTAATAATTGGTTATTACATCATTGTGCAAAAGGTTCACATTGATATGGCTTCAACTTCCGTTTGTGTAACCACAATGATTATATTCCCCACCTGTCCAAATTTCATGACGTTGAGCAAACCCACATAAAGTTATGGCATCACAAACATAGAAAAACAACCTTTGGAAACTTATGATGTTCAGCACTATAAGTATTCGAGAGAAGGTTTATTTCATAGTTTATTTGTAATACTCTAATAGAGTGCACATTTTTTTCGAGGATTTCTAATAGAACAACACACATAGAATGTTCTAGAACAATCTAAATAGATCTATGAAATTATACAGTTTTACATTTTAGCTTGAAGAAATTAAGTGAGGTGAACAGCCGTGATAACAGCATTAATGATTTAGGTGTTCAGTATGGAGGTCTCTGGTTCAAATGTTGGTAAGTTTAGACATTTTCATGCACTTTTTTTACCCTGCGGTGACTGTTCTATTAGAGTATTTCAACCCCACAATTACAGTTGTTTGGTTTTGCCTTGTTACTCTATAGCTGTCAATGTGATTTCTTTTAAACCACAAAAGGTTTGAGCTATGATGGTTAACCTATACACATACCAATTTTTAAGTTATTTCCATAAGCGGTTTACCCTGTAGGCGTAACAACAAGTCAGCCTTTTCTAACACAAATAATCATCCATAGCTCTATTATGACTATTGATCAGATTTGCACCAAACTTGGATCACTTGGTACGTGATTGTTCCGCAATACGTTCTTGTAGTGTACCAAAGCTCAAGACAATTGAGCTATGCATTTGCATTTTATTATAATGGTTTTTGTAAAGTGTGCGAAAAGAATAATCTAAGCCCCCTAAACGAAGAAATTAAGCTAAATTTTGAAGGCTCATATTTCATGGTTGTGTTAGGCAATCTTGCTCAAACTTGGTATGTTAGGTGCTGAAGGTGAAGAGCGTTTGCAGTATAAAAATGATTCCTATTTGAGAAGGGAGCATGGAGCTATGGCTTCCATACAAACTGACACTAAAAGGGGTTTGGCTCCTACACTACTATAGTGGAGATTTAGTGCTACAAGCACTAAATCTTCCTGTATCAATACAGGTACTGTATTGTGTCAGGCACTAAATCTTCCCTACATTAACGTAGGAATTGTATTGTGCTGAGGTACTAAATCTTCCCTACATTATAATTAATGTAGGAATTGTATTGTGCTCAGGCACCAAATTCCAAAGAGATTATAAAAGTTTGTTACATGTGAATGACGCAATTTGTATCCCATTGCATAAGCAGTAGAACCCTTTGATTCAAGTAATGCAGTACTACTATGTACATAGCACCTTAGCATTTCACTATAGCAACACAACATTGATTGCTCTTATCACGTATAAAACTGCTTCTTTCCTGAACATGTAACATATCAAGCTCTAACCAACAGGCAGTGTTGGGCAAGTTACTTTGTAAAAGTAACTAGTTACATATTACTTGCAACAGTTACAGTTACATATTACCCATAAAATAAAGTAACTATAATAATATTACATATTATATTACTTTGTGTCCACAGCCTTAAGCTGTCACGTGTGAAATTACCACCTTATCACGTAACATGATTGCGTTGTTGGACAATGTGCAAATCTTGGTTATAAGTAAGAAGCTAGTGAATAAGCTTCATTCAGTAGGCTTCATTACTTCGTTGTGGTTAGGCGTTACTCAGAGGATTACTAACGAGATTAGTAACTTCATTACTTTTAGTAATAATATTACGTCATATTAGACTCGTTACAGTAATTATATTACTTAGGTAACGCGATACGTTTGTAAGTAAAGTATCTTGCGTTATATTACCTGTTTTCATAGGGTATTTCGTTATATTACTTTGTTACCGCAAAAGTAATAATATTACGTAACGCGTTACTCCCAACACTGCCAACAGGTAATCTGCTGTTATTTTGAAATCACCCAACAAGTGCTTATATATATATATACAAGTAGAAGGAAAAATTAGGAATTTTAAAGTTGGATTAGGGATCAAAAAGGTAGTGGAACAAGAGAATAGCTTTAAAAAGTAGTGGAACAAGAGGTTGCCTATACTTGCAGTAGTGGACAGATGCATATTACATGTCCACTAGTATATCTGCAGGTATAGGCAACCTTCCTAGTTTCACTACTTTTTTGACCATAATCCAAAAACTTTAAAAAATTCCTTCTACTTGTCTGTTTACTTTTTGTAACATAATTATTATAACTGGTGAACCCACATCAAATGGAAGAAGGGTGCCTGGCATGAAATACATCTGGGCACGCGCCCCAACAATCACTTATTTAATATGAAGAGTGAAGTGCCAATACGCTTCATTTTCAGCCATGGTTAGCCTGTTACACAGATCTACAGACAAAGAACAGTACAAAAAACATCATTCCAGTTACGCATACCACAAAGGAAGAAGAGTGCCTGACACACGATACGTCTAAGTGTGCGCCCCAATAATTAATTATTACGAAAAGCGAGGTGCCATTACGCTTCGTTTTCAGCCATGTTCAGCCTGTTACACAGCTCTACAAATACAGTTACTATACAAAACACTCATAAATAATGCGATAGTCAACAAAGAAGAAACCATACGGTACACTACCGCGAATTGACACCAGGCACTGTCAAAGATGGGACACAAAGGTAAGTCCATGATGCGTGCACTGCAGTATGCCAAAAGGCATCAGTCGGGCTGAAGTGACATCTAACAGTGAAAAAATTACAACCCATAGCCTTAGCAGTTATCGAGTTACGCTTGTCTGAAGGCATCAGGCAGGCAAGCAGGCAGATAGTCAGTCAGTAGAAACTTCTGCTAAATACAAAATTTTATAAAATTCTGTAGCCACTTATTGGTAGCATTTTTGGCCACTTTTGGGCTTGATTATAACTAGAGGTGCACCGATATGGAAATTTACCAACATACCGATAACCAATATATTGTAGCGATACCGATACCGGTACCGATATCTAAACATAAAAGGTTTTCAGAATGGCCACTACAATAAACGTGGTAAAAAGCTTAAATGATGGTCACTGAAACCTTGTAAAAGAAAAAACAGAGAATTGTGGGAAAAGTAGTGATAAAAAGGTGTGTAAAAAAGGGGGAAAAAATGTGACTAACTCTGGAATTGATCCCTGGCCATCATGAAAACTTTCGAGACTCACTGTACTACTACCAAGCCAAGAACATGAGTGTTAACTTAGATAATACACTCATAATTGTACAGTGACTTCAACCACACTAACAAATATGAACTCAATTAAGGTATTAAAGCCAGTAGGCAAAGAGTCGATAATCAATAAGTTTAGTATCACGACTTTGTCTAGGTGTGCATTAAAAGTCAACTTAGGGAAGAGAGAGTTCAGCTTCCAACGGTGGTGGTATCCATGACTTCTTATTGTACAGGTATAAGGAAAAATTAAGAATTTTAAGTTTGATTAGGGATCATACAGGAGGTAGCCTACACCTGCAGATATACTAGTTGACATTTAATCCCTAATTCAGTCATGGTAGGTAGACTGAATTAGGGATGAAATGTCAACTAGTATATCTTCAGGTGTAGGCAACCTCCCTTGTTTCCCTACTTTTTTTTGTGTGATCCCTAATCGAACTTAAAATTCTTAATTTTCCTTATACTTGTTTGTTTACTTTTTTTTGTAACATTATTATGACTGGTGAACCCACGCATGCTGCATTAAAACAAAGGATAACGCCAGAGGTAATGTTTTCGACTAAACGTGCGCCCCAAATATCAATTACTGACTCAAAAGTAAAGTATCATTACACTTCGCTTTCAGCTATGTTCAGTCCGTTACACAGCGCTGCATGCGAAGAATACTAGGAGGAGCGCCTCTGCCAGTCACCATGAAAAATATGGACAATTCGTGCACCCCAATTACTGAAAGCTTGAAAGTGGCCATTAAATTACACTTTGCTTTCAACTATGTTCAGCCCGTTACACAGTGCTACAAACGAAGAACACCAGGAGAAGCGCCTCTGCAATCAATTCAGTCACCACGGAAAATACGGACGATTCCCGTAGGGAAGCCATCACGCTACCGTGAATCAACACCTTTGGCTGTCAGCAAAAAGAAATGGGACACAAAGGAGGACAAAGGGAAGTCCATGATGCGTGTATTGTACGTACTGCAGTATGCCAAAAGGCATGTCTCGGGACGAAGCAACATCGAACAGTGAAAAATCAAGCCCGTAGCTTTACGAGTTACACTTGTCTGAAGGCATCAGGCAGGCAGTAGATTTTTTTAAATTTTGTAGCAATCTATTGGAAGCATTTAGGGTCGTACTGAAGGCACTTTGAGCTTGGTTTATACCTAACCAATACTGCCAAGGCGCCAGGATGGTACGTATTATGAAGCTGGTTTTTGGGTGATTATTATTGGCCAGAAAAACCCAAACCTCCATGATCCCTGCAGTACTATTGTACTGTATGATGTGGGAAAAGGTGAAAAACACTTCGCTGTATTAAGTGTTTCCTCATCTCTTTTTGATCGTAGTAGTGATCGTAGTAGAGAGTGGCTGGGTCATCTCCAAACATCAGGGATATTGCAAAATGCAATTGCAAAGCAGCCACAATCTTTGTTTCCTTTTTGAAGTTGAACTTGAGGAATTCTTACATTCCGGTTCCCATATAATGCACGCAGTTGTTCAGCAAGAGTTGAGTAATACAAAGGATGGAATTTCATTTATAAATGGATATTTCATAACAGCAACTATCAATGATACTCCCCCACACTAGTTTAGTCTCAACTGTTGTTGTACACCAACTCTTGGTGGAGTGAAGAGAGTAGTACTGATGTCATTACCTACTTTTATATGCAACTCTGTGCATACTTGTTAGACTAGTGTAGAAAACCAGTATCACTGGAACCTTTGACTGGCATTATCAATGCTCAATATCAGCACCTTCTTTTGAACTAGCTCAATAAGACAGAGTGTTAACAGTTAGTGAAACAGAATTATTTTGTGCCTACAATAGTGTAGGGGGATTTAGTGTTAAATCTTTCCTAGATATAAGGGGAAGAAATAATATTTGAATATATAGTGCTCCATCCCACAAGTATTATAAGGAAGTTTTAGTGCTTATAGTGGCACTAAATCTTGCCCATATAATGTACCATTTAGTGCCATTTTATCTGAACTCGGAGCTACGCATGTGTGAAAATCATGTTTTGTTGCTTCTTGTAAATATACTCACAGTGTGGCATGCTCTCACAGTGTGACATGCTGGCTTTCTTGGCAGCACGACACACTACCACGTGTCTTGATTACTTTGCAAGATCAGTGATCTTTTAGAAAACAAAATTTCAAATGTTCTTTCACTGCTGAGGTCTAATGGTTGCAGCCAACCAGTACAGTTGGTGGATACTTCCACAACTGAACTACTGTTCCTTGCCTAGTGTAAAGAGGAAGTTTGTAGTTGTCTGCACTTTAAACTGATCAAAATAACCAGTGCCTGGTGGGTACTACTTAATTACATGTTTTCTCAACATGGGATAGGCACAAGTATGGTCTCTTCATTGGGTTAGCTAATGGTTTGGGGTTGATGTAACATTCCAACCATCAGGGAATTTTACTTTAGGCAAGTAGGCTGGTGTCTTTCCAACATAGATTAGTTGTGGTGGAAGCAACTTAGTACAAGTAAACAACATGGTCAGTTGTCATTGTGCTATTTCTACTTGTTTGGCCCCCTTGTGTTCCATGGTCAGGCCCCCTTGTGTTCCATGGTAAGGCCCCCTTGTGTTCCATGGTCAGGCCCCCTTGTGTTCCATGGTCAGGCAGGTATTTCAAGCCAGTATGATCCCAGCTAATAATCAGGATGTCTTCCATATAGACTTTGGTATGTATATCAGCCAGGTACTGTTTCTTCAGAATTTGAAAATATGTTAGGTTTACCTTTGCTTTAGTTGTACCTTGCCTCTTGACTACTCCTTTTTTCCCATTCTTTAGATATGTCAATTGGTCTGTCATTCTATGCTAGTAAATTGGCATCATAAGAATAAGTCACCACTCCTAATGCAGTCCCAACAGTGTACTACTATCTTTACCACATTGCAAACAAACTTCTTCTAAATGGTCACCATTCAAAGGTCTTCCTTGACGCTTATTTGGAAGCTGCTGTATTGAAGTATAGCAGAACTCTTTCCACTTCCCTTCAACTTCAATTCTGATCACAGTACTCATTTTTCCACCCTCGAACTGTACTCTCTTTTAAATAGGATAATCTCACTTGAATTATTGAATAGCTTTAGTATCCCCAAACTTTGCAGCATAAGCTCAAATTTTAGCCTTCTCCTTGTCCATAACTTTAATGTACAATCCCCTCTTGCTGGCAATGCTATGCTCTTTTAGCTGCACGGATAGTAGCCTTGGACACAGATGCACTAGGTGGCAGCTTCACTTCCAAGTCAAAATTCTTTGTCTTAAAGTACTGTTGGATAAATATCCTTTCTGACAGAAAACATGGTCAAGTTTGCAGCTCAAATGTCATGCCAGTAATCATGTGATAGATTTTACAGGGTCACATGATCTTTAGTGAATATTTAGCCATTCGTGAAAGTAAAACACTAATCTACCTCAAAAAAACTAACTGTACAGAAACATGATATTTAGTTCTAAGTAAAGATCACTCCACTGGGAATGTTTCTCATCCAGGTGGTGAGTGGGCAGTAATGAAGTGACAATGGGTCGACTGCTCAATTAGAGTATATTAACCTGGTCTGTAGGTAGTCTTGTGTGCCTGACCTGTAAAGGATCTGGTATCAAGTCCGTAAACCTTTCAAAACTGTTTGTACAGGCAATTAGTTACAGCTACACAAGTAATGAAGCCACAAAAAGTTAGTCTTCTACAGACTGAAAACATCTCTAGATGGAAGTTACCAACAACATCTCTAGGTGATGTGATTATCTTCTCTGCTAGCATCATGCTTCATATCCGCTTCACTACTACAATTACAATTCATTCACCTACTAACAATTATGTGATCTTATCTATATACTATGATGTTTAACGTGGCTCATTAGTGACTTACGATTTTGGAAATCTTGATCTTACTTGGCTTCCACTTGACTTGGTGTTGTATTGAGTAATACCAGACCCTTGAGTGTGTGAGGACTAGTCTGTCAGTTACAGGCTGGCCATTACACTCTGTATTGTATTGTATTGAGTGATACCAGACCCTTGAGTGTGTGAGGACTAGTCTGTCAGTTACAGGCTGGCCATTACACTCTGTATTGTATTGAGTGATACCAGACCCTTGAGTGTGTGAGGACTAGTCTGTCAGTTACAGGCTGGCCATTACACTCTGTATTTCTGTAAATTTGTAATTGCTAACTTCCTTCTTCACTAGTAGGGATAGTGTGTGTACAATATACACCATCATAAGTAGTTCTCAATAGATTACTGTATTTCATAATATGTGTCCTTCACCTAATACAACAGTATATCATATTGTGGTGGTGTGTTTATATGTTTCTAAGGTGATACTATAATTCAAAATGGAGCCAATAGTGGAGTGGGTCAAGCAGTCATCCAGCTAGCTGCCTCTCGTAATATCAACACCATTAATATCATTAGAGACAGGTAGGGTATTCCCCTTAGTCACAGGTCACATGACCACACTATGCAGGCCAAACATTGATGAGATAAAGCACTACCTTGACGACCTTGGGGCTACTGTGGTGATTACTGAAGAAGAGAACTCCAAACGAGACATCAGATCAATTTATGAGGTAATATTATACTATATATCTGGATGAGTGATAAGAATTTATCAGTTGACATTCATCCCTGTAATATGATACTAGGTGTTTAAAATTAGGAGGCATGCCTTATATATATATAAATTAAAACGATTAAATTAAAACAATTAGTGCTACAATTATTACAAACATTGTGATAATATTGTCAAGGCTACATGTGTGTGGTAATTGTATTGTGAGCATTTGATTAGGCGATAATTGGTGGCCCTACACCATTGCTCCTAGAGTTTGAGAAGAGTGTTCTGATAAAAATTATATCACAGCAGAGTAGATTATAAGTAGTTATTGACATGAGGCTGAGACGGACAGGTGTCAATAACTAGATATTCTATGGGATATAACTGGTTTATATCCAACTTGTGGTTTTGTCAAAGGTAATAATTCAACACCTTATTGGACTGTGCAGTATTGCCCATACCATATATGGTTTCAGTGAATTCTTTGAAGTATGGCTTCACGGTGATATAAGTGAGCTTGTTCAGTTCTTTTGTCATCAAACAGTAGTACTGTTTAAGTAAGGATCCTGGTGAGATTTTTGGGCGCTGCCCAAAATTCCGCCTTTAAAAATCATTCTAGACGTGTCTTACGAGACGAAAATCACCTTTACGGAATAGTACTAGTCCATATAATACATAAAACAGCATTAAATACAGCAAAACACTTACAGGTGGCCGGATATAGAATTTTTTAGAAATTGCCAAAACTTGAATTTTAGACTGACTGACTGCCTGCCTGCCTGCCTGCCTGCCTGCCTGCCTGCCTGCCTGCCTGCCTGCCTGCCTGCCTGCCTGCCTGCCTGCCTGCCTGCCTGCCTGCCTGCCTGCCTGCCTGCCTGCCTGCCTGCCTGCCTGCCTGCCTGCCTGCCTGCCTGCCTGCCTGACTGACTTACTGATTGACCACAGTTGCAAGCCTAGAGGCCAAACGAAGCAGTGCACAGCCACCATTTTACGCCGCCACAACAACAAACTCACCAGTGGGATGTGCCTTTTGGGGTTCCGACGAGTGTGTGCCCTCTGCGCCTTGTCTTTTCTTTTATCTTCAATCAGGCTGCTTGTCTTCTTCATCCAACGAAACCATACCAAGACGTTAATTTTCCATATCAGCACTTTCTCTAAGCAGCATAATAGACGCCACAAGATTATTTAAGACACATAGACTACGCTACTGTACGGAGGTACCAGAGCTTCACGATAGGTCACAAGATCATGCCCATTCTTTATTCTACGTATTATCGATCTATCGATTGAAACCTCCTGTGGGATCTTTGCAGGCTGACTCGAGATACTCTAACACAGCAGTCACTCTAATAGAACAGTCACATGTTTATAGCTAGCTGTATGCTGTAACAAAAATTAAACAAACTAGTATATTAAAAATTATAAATTAAGTAGGAATCCAAGCGATAAAAAGTATTTAAACAAGAGATGAATGATGGTAGCTATTACAGCATAGCCCAGTGGGAAATCCCTACTTTGGCATTGAACACAAAATAATTGCTATACCATGCCAAAGTAGGGGTTCCCACCGAGCTATGCTGTAATAGCTACCATCGTTCATCTATTGTTTCACTACTTTTTATCGTTATATACTAGTTACTATACAGTGTATCACTAAAATAGAATGTTCATCTTAATGGAGTAACATCAGCTACAACAAACTTCTAATTTACTACTCAATTATATCAATACGGCTGTGATTGAATTGGTTATTCTTGATTTTTAGGGTACAAATATACGAGGCTCGGCATAACTGTAATAGTGGTCTGATATTTGTATTTTTGTAACTATTACAGATGTACCAAATATGGTAAAACTTCACAGATCTGTTTATATTGACAAAATATCAGCCAACAGATTAATAGCTGTATAGCACAATTGGCATAGCAACAAGGGTCTTGATGTATTGGATAATTGAGTATCTATACCAAAACAGCCAAGCTGTAATTTGTCATCTGTAACTATGGTAACATGATAGCAACCATTGTGCTCACTCAATTTTGGAACTCAAAATGCCATCCAAAAAAACCATCACCATAATAATATAGACCCTTATATGGCTTTCACATGACATCAGAGGGTGCTTACTGTGCTAAATTAATAAGGTCTATATTCTTTTTGTATTTACATACTCCAAAGCCATCCTATAGTCGGTTTTGGAACTTCTTTTACTTGTCTTTTTCTTTACTGTGGAAAGGAGGAAGAGATCAGGGGCAACTAATTGATTGTAGCTGAACTCTCTCTACATTGTGACTTGTTGGGAGCTGAATTCTTCTATATGCTGTATTGTAGCTGATCTCTCTACAGGGTAACTTTTTTGTAGCTGAACTCTATACAGGATGAATTGATTGTTGCTGAACTCTATAAAGGGTGGCTTATAATTCTCTGCAAAACTAGCAGGTTTTGTAACTGGGAGAAAAGATGGAGAAAAATAAGAGGAAATCAATTTTTGCAGTCTCATAGCTCGGGATGCTTGACATAATTTTGCTCAAATTTGGTATGTGGACTGCTGAAGGTGGAGGGAATTTCCCAGCAAAAATCGTCTCGTTTTGTAAATGCAACACGGAGCTACGAATGTGTGAAAGTCATGTTGTCTCTATTTCTGTCAATATACTCACAGTGTGGCTTGGTCTGCATGATATACTACCATGTGTCTTGATCATGATACGCTACCATGTGTCTTGGTCATGCCAGTGTGTCTTGATCATGATACACTACCATGTGTCTTGATATAAAGGTATTTTTCAACTAACCTGACAGCAATATTGTTGAGACAGAATTTGGATAAAAATGAGCAAGAAATATGTTTAATAATAAACGTCTCATCAGTGATAACCATTGACATCATCAGCAAAGCATTTTATTACAGTAGTATGGGGTGTGTGAAGGTAATAAGGGGGCATATCCACTAATTACTAGGATGAAAGGTTTCAACAGAAGACTGCCAACACTCAGGATGGCGCACGCTTAGACATTGCCGTGAATGGATTTTGGGGTGGTCGTTATGAAAAATGTTATATGGACGTCAGAGTTTTTAACCCACTTGCACCATCCAACAGTGGAACCACCCTTCAGTCATGTTACAGGAAACACGAAATAACAAAGAAGAGAGCTTATGAGTTGCGAATTCGTGAAGTGGAACACAGTTCTTTTACCCCTCTAGTGTTCTCTGCTTCCGGGGGAATGGGCCATGAAGCCAGTGTTTTTTACAAGCGATTGGCAAGTTTATTGTCTGACAAATGGAATGACCCTTATGCCACAGTACTAGGATGGATTAGATGTAGATTGTCATTTTGTTTGCTGTGTTCAGCAATCCAGTGCATTAGAGGAGCGCGATCTTCACAAGGTCATTACATCAAAAGTGCTCCTGTGGCCTTGGTGCAATCAGAGATTCAGTTTTTGAACATTTAATTCGTCAAATCTGATGAAGTGTGAATTAGTCAAATTTTTCTTGCGTCAAAATTTCCTTGCGTACAGTAACTGCTCCAGTAATAGTCACCTCTGTTTGCCCTGCAGTTAGGTCACATCATTTGATTTACTGTAATTGTCAAATAAAATCCCAGACCTTCTACCAATACAGTCTCAAGGGGGATTGTCTATAAAAATGTGTTCTACATTATATTTTCACAAACCTCGTATTATAATCCTTGATCCACCACTGGGGCGGGAGGGAGAGCTTTATTGTTCTAGAAATTTTGCTGTTCACAAATGCAATTAGAGTAGCTTGCAAGTCAACTGTTTAAACATCACCATATATGGTATCATTGTAGTGTTACAAGTCGGCCAAACTAGGTCTGAACACTGTTGGGGGAGACAGTGCTACTAACTTGATGCGTCAACTACAGTAAGTATCATACATTATCCATATATGGTTGTGTGATCCTCTGTTGCTAGGCAACAAGCTGTGATGGTGACATATGGGGGAATGTCAAGGAAGCCAGTGATGTTGCCAACGGTAACAAGACTGAGTGATTGTTGCCAGGGTAACTATGTTACTTACAGGGCTCACTAATATTTAAAGAAATCAAGTTTGTTGGCTACTGGAATGCAAAGTGGATTGAGAGGAATAAGAACAGTTAGTGTAGTAGTGTTCGTTGTGAGGTTGCTACTATAGCAACAGGTGGTCCTTATCATCAGATGTATGATGACCTCATTAGATTGGGAGTTGAGGGGAAACTGAAGCCACCCAAGTGTACCGAACATTTATTACAAAATTACAAGACAGCCCTCAGTCAGGCCATGACGTCATTTGCTGGTTCTAAACAATTGTTTGTATTAAATTAATATTTGTAATAATATCTGTGGCTAGCGCGGGGCCGGGCGCACTGAGTGCACCTCACAAGACTATTTCATTGTGGTATTGAGTATATAGAAGGGGAGGGTATGGATCTACTCGGTTCTATACTGAACTCAATGGAAGCTCCCCCAGACGATAAGGAAGGAAAGAAGGCGCGAATGAGTAAGTGTAACCCATCTTGTACACTAGTTACGCGAGAGAGAGACCATTACAGAGGAGAGACGAGCTGCAGAGAAGTTTCAAGAACAAACGAGAAGGGAGAAGGCGAAGTTTAGATCTGAGGTAATTCTCCAGTAATGAGGTTTTCACGTGACTATCATCCCAACACAGATAGAGAAGAAGGTTGCTAATTTTATGAAGGACCAGGGTGAGAAGAGGCTCAAGTTTGAGCCAATGGATAAGTTACAACGATCCATTGTGTAAGTAGTGTGTGTGTGTGACATCATTACAGCCAGTTGGCCATGATAGGTTAGTCCATGGTACTGTTCACCTCATTATAATCTGGTGATTTATACCAAGTGGCCGAGCCAATCAGATCACAGCAATATAAATATTTGTAATCTGCTTGTCTTATTAATACCTACTAGTTGGGAAACAGCTATTGTCCTGTACTGTAACCATAGTAACAGGTTTATGGTGTACATTCTAGTCACGATGTGGCAGAAATCGCTGGTTTGATTTCTCACTCGTTTGGAACTGAAGAAGTGGACAAGTACATGATACTTTACAAGAAGGTACTTACCTCATCAAGTAGTTTTGCCCTTCCATTTGTATAATAGTTATGTAGTTGCTATTGTGATGTTTCCATGCCAACAGGAGGCACCGCCCACTGAAGAAGAGTTGCACAAGTTGAAATATGGAGAGGTGGGTGTGGTTCAGCTCATGTGATATCATGTGAGCTATTTCAGGATCTAGTAAAGACAAGAGTCACAGAACAGTCCAATGATAATACACAGGTAGTTGTTTTGAATGTTACAACAAAAAAAGGTTTGACAGTGGGTACTGCAATAATGGCTGAATGGTACATTGTCAGAATATTTTATCATTAATCTTCTCTCTCACTGGGTGAAGAGGATACTCACCAGCTGTTGTGACTGATCAAGTCATCTTCTATAGATCTATTACTGCTTCACATAATCCACTAGCTACCAGAGGAGGACACTGCTACCTGTTGGTCACTTTGAATGTTCTATTAGAGTAATCCATTTTAACCAGAGTTGTTCAGAGTGTTTCCAGTGTTGTATAAACCAACATTGTCATAAATGGATATGTTCTGCATGATAAGACAGAGAATTACACAACAAGGATGTAGTTACAGCTGGGTTTCCAGGGGTTTCAGGAATCCCCTTTGGATTTTACACTGTGTGTATGGAACATGGAGAAAGTGTTACTTTAGAATTCTGGATTCACAGAACACTTTACATCTCTTTTATCTTAGTTATGCAATGGTGTCTCACACAATAGCAATATCAATTTAGTGTACTATGGATATATATAGTAGTATTAGAACAAGTTTAATTGATACACTCTAATAAAGCAGTCAGGCAATATTACTACTCTAATAGCAGTCACTTAGCTGCAGTGAAAATTCCATTTCAAAATTCCTGGAAAGCGTGAATCTAGTCCACTCTTAATCAAAAGCAGCTTCACGTTATGACCCAATCCTCTTAAACATCTGATGTAGTGCTAGTATTGAAATTTGAATACACGGCATTAGTAACAGGAAAATATCGAGGTATATCAATATATAGTTAGCTTGTTACTAACTATTACATCATTTCTTGGGCCTAGTATGAACTAGTGGTATGCATCCCAAAGGCCAAAATAATATAGTTCAGTACAAGTGGGCATGTTGTAATGTGACAACTTCCAAGTTTTTGTTTAGGGTGTGTCTGCTAAACCATCAACAAATTGGGTAATTAAACACCAAAAACTGGGTTAAAGCAATCCTATCTGGTATTCATCGATATACCAGTATTGCAATATACCAGTTATCAAAGGCTGTCACAGTATAATAGCCAGTTATGATGATTTATCACAGTAAACGGTATTACCAGTATATCGCCGAGACTAACCTAATGGTCACTCGGTGTGAAGAACTGCACAGTGACTCAGAAATGTCATAAAGTAATTATCATTAAAACTTATAATTATTCATAACTTGTTATTATGTTTCTGTGATTGATACTGACCAGTGATTGGTTCCTCTATTGTTCTATAGTATGTACAAGTTGAACTGAATCCTGAAAAACAGCTAAAAATTAAAAGTGGCTACAACAAGGTTAACATTTCAGTCAACCAGATGATTAGTGGTAACAGCAAAGGTGTCAACAACAGAGACGTGCAGTTTGGCTTCATCACAAGTTTGGGAAAAGACTACAATGGACACTACTTTTGTGGCTTCCCCATAGGAAATGTATGGTGAAAATTTTGATTGGCCGTAAATGTTACATCAGACTTTTTTGAACAAAAGATTTTGAAATATTTTTAGCAGGTCAAGCAGTACTAGAAGTGTGCCAGATTTCAAGATAGTGTGTAATTGCATTATCTATGAGAGTTATTAAATGTTTTTGAGGATTCAGCTCAATGCGTACATACTATAGTCCAGCATTTGTGAAGTCACCAGTGTTTTAAAAATTCCAATATAACAGTCAGTAATAATCACAAACTTCTTAATTGTTTAAATGAGACACCATAGGGAATCTCTTCTCACAAAGACCAGGAATTGTACCAATTGACATTAACCACATGAATCCTTGCTTGCAGTGCCACACCCTAGGTATCCGTGACACACCTTTAATTACGTGTTATTCACTTACAGGTGGTCACACCTGTCCATGACTACAGAGATAAATACCGACATCTGATTGGCTCTTCTAGTGGACAAGAAGCTGCAGTGATCACTCAACCAAACAAGTCATTTGGTTATGGTGAGCTCTACTTGGAATTAATATTGTAATCTACTACTCTATTTAGTTCCCAGTGCTAACAAAAGGGACACTCGGTCTATAGAAGAGACTCTTAATGACTTGAGAACAAAGAAAGCTAAACTATCTGATCATGATGATGTGAAATGATGTCATAATAATTATAGTAATGCATGTTAGGAGAAGGGTGGGGCTGGGAAGAGCACACCTATACATGTCACTACTAGTAGTAACTTGTGTATTGAACTGACTGCTCTATTTTGAATAGTTATTTGGAGAGCTGTGGGGAGGATGCCCCTCAATCAGAAGTTACAGGTTGGAGCAACAAATACCCTATACCAGCTGCAGACTCAGTAACTCCTAATCTTGTGGGCCTCCAGGCCTGTTAAACCAGTCAAGGGCCCTCCACCAGTGGCAATTCTAGACCTGACCTACAGGGGAGGCCAAGTAGAGCACAGCATGACTATTGTTGTACAATCCTGTAGCTTCTGGGGGTTGCACCCCCAGAAGCTACAGGATTTTTTTCTATTTGAAGGCTTGAAAACGGCCTAAAATTTATGCTAAAAATAACAATGCCAATCTACTGCAACTTTTCTCCAAGATTTTTCAAAACTTATTGTTAGAAGGGGCCCCTCCTTAGAATCACCTATACCCTCCACTACCTGTTGAACCAGTCAAGAGCCCTCCACTAATCAAGGCAGCTACATATTGTGACACACATTTTGTGTTATTATAAAATAAATAATACAAATATAATAACATAGTATAAAAATATTTGATCACATGATGCTATACTACATGTCAGTAGCACTAACTTCAAGCATTTCATCCGTCACACCAACGGAGCCGTAGTTACCTGAATCTGTAGTAGTATGTTCAGTTAAGTGTCCATTACCAGTAGTGAAGGGAACTGTGTCCTCGGCAATGAGAGAGCTTTCTGCTGGAGTGTTCTCTATCATAACGCCCTTCTTATTGTTAGCTCTCTTCCTACAATTAATGATAAAATGTGTAACTCTAATACTACTTGATCACGTGATATATCTTATGTACTAAATAACAGTCTAGAGTGAGGGACTGTCCAACTTGTCAAATGTACTGGTACATATAATACAGATCGGAGCATTACTATGCCACTAACATGAGAATAACCTCCAATTAGTTTTAATAGTATTCCATTACATTCTACACTGACTACATCAATACTCTTTAATAGAACAATCAGTTTAGCACTCTTATTAGAGTGTTCATTTAGAAGGTCATGTTGTGATCACACAAAAATCTTGTGTGAAATTTTGAAAGTATGTTGAGTACAATATTAGGGTAAGGAGCTGATGGGAGGTGAGGTGACTCTTGTGATACCAAATTAGATATAGGTTTTGGTGATTGAAGTTGTCACTTTGGCAACTGAATGGCTTATAACCCATTGGTGAAGTTGTCCACCAATATTTGTGATTTGTAGTGTCATAGTAACATCATAGCAACCATTGTGCTCACCCAGAGGAGAAAGAGTATATGTAGATTACTACTATCATGTAATCGTAATACAAAACCAGCCAACAATGGAGTTTACTGGGGTTCAGTGGATAGCATGGTATGGCTACACTAACTGCTCTATATGAGCGAGGTCTAGTCATCCCTTTGTCTTTTTGCAAGATTGGCAACTGGAGAAAACAAGATATAGCAGTTGTTACAAGACACTACTACAGTGTTAACAACTCTCAATAAGGTGATAATTACAGCTTCTTCAGTAGTCTATTTCAGGTTACTTACAAATGTAATTAAACAATTCACACACGTGATTGCTCGAACACCTGAGCAGTTTTCTTTCAACCAAGCTCCTTTTAATAACGCAAGTTGCAACTACATTATTCACCATTTTAGATTGCTAGGCAGTGCCAGGGACATACTGAGGTAGTTATTCAACACATCAGAACACCGCATGTAAGTATTCTAGTGATGTGCAATATATAGATTATATTGATTAAATTATCGTGGGGGTTAGCATTCACACTATCACGTTCAAAAATCACATGTGCGAATTGTTCAATTGCATTCGCAAGCAACCTGAAATAGACTGTAACAACCATTAGTGATGTAACAACCATTAGTGATGTAACAACCATAGTGATGTAACAACCATAGTGATGTAACAACCATTAGTGATGTAACAACCATTAGTGATGTAACAACCATTAGTGATGTAACAACCATTAGTGATGTAACAACCATTAGTGATGTAACAACCATAGTGATGGGTATAGTCACCAGACAGCTATTACACATGGTATGTGATTGGTTTCTTGAAGACAATGATGAATTTTAATGCCAAAGCAACAAATTCAATTACCAAAACTTGCAAGTGTCTACCCTGTAGTAACACCATCATTCAGTTTCTAAAATGATACTGCTGTTAGCATAATTAAATGAAATAACCAGTGCACTTAGACTTGTACAGTATTTCACCTACAGGTAAGTTAGCATGTACAGTCAACCATACATCTTATCACACATCCAATTACAAGCCACATGGAGCTACAAGAAAGTGGTTACCTATTCTCCAACTCTATTTTTGTCCTGCGTCTTCTCTCTTCGGTGATTGGATAAAAGTGCAAGAACAACAAACTCACTAACATCATCAGTATTGGACCAACACACATTAATAGCCTGAGGGTAAGCCTTGTAGTTGAGTTTTGTGTACACTTGTTGACATCATACTTCCCTAGCCTGTTTAACAACTCACCCTAATTGAAGACACATGTGACTTACAACTCACGCTAGTATTGCTGTAGATATTCCCAGAGTGATGCCAGCACCAAATTTGGTAAAGAAGACAAAGTAAGCATAAAACAACTCCTCTCTCCTCACACCATAAGGAATTTCACTCTCCTCAATGACATCTGGTAACATTGACCTGTAACATGTGATAACCATGTGATAACCATGTGATAACCATGTGATAACCATGTGACAAGCTTAATTTCTCATCACCACCCACTACTACTACTACCAATTACTGAGTATCAATTTATGAAGTTGGTACTAGCTAGTGTGACTAAAATTACACTCTGGGTCATGTGAGCTACTGTACCTACTTTTGCTATTTTGAGTATCGATGTGTGAGAAACTAATAATGTGTCCTAACCATATATGGTGATATTGCAGGAGCAGGTTAAAGAATGGGAGGCGGGAGCAATGGATCAGTAATTGTATTAAAAGTACATGTAAAGGTAACCCCATTAGGACTGCCCTTGGTATGGAAGACTTTCCTATTGAGTTTTGAAGTAGACAATATGGAGTATTTTCTCTAATAGAACAGTCATTAGTTATCTTATTCACTAGTGATAGGCATTCCAGTATCCGAGATTATTAAATTAAAAAATTCTCTATATATTCCCCAATAGAACCCTGGCACAATGATCCAAGTTCCAATGAGGATGAAAATCGCTATGGGGTTTGTCCGCACAATGATCATGTTTTATTGAGCGCATTACATATAAGTTGTGTTGTTTTGTAATCTTTTAAGGCCTTGTAATGTATGCAGAATACTTTTTAAAAAAACAAACCACTGAAGTTACTCTCATTACATGTACAAACTTGCAGTTAGAAGTAACTGCAACTTCATTCAAGACAGTCCAGGTTGCTACATGGCTGCCTAATTCAATTGTGCCATTAAAATGTGTGTGGAGCTCCAGAGAAAAATGTACCACTTTTCAGTTTTAAAGCATATCATTCAACCCAACAAACCATATATTTCCTGTGTGTAATTTTCTATCTATTGAGCATATAAAAAGTCCTAAATTTAAAAACTTGGCTGGAGAATGACTTAGATGGTTCACCAGGCAGAAAAGGAGGGATGGGCCAGGGATCAACTCACCATGCAGCAAGATACATGCCAGATATCCCCCAGCCATTAATAACAGCTACAATATAAAGGATGGTAATCTTCCACCAAGCTTCATGATACGACTCGTCCAGTTCTCTCATTGGTAGCATTGAGAATGAGATGATCGTCGGGATGTAAAACTGTATTACATCATCATCACCATGGTTACAGCAGCAGGATATCCCACTTACCATGTAGCCACAGAAAAGACAAGTTTTCTTACCAAATCTTCTGAGGACTCTTTGCCACACTTGCATGGACAATACCATGGAGGCCTGGACAAAAAACACTCCAATACTACACACGCACCAAAGGTTGGCACACAAATGACACATCAATTGATTTAGACAGGTACCCTGATCAGACGGGTACTGTGATCAGACGGGTACCGTGATCAGACGGGTACCCTGATCAGACGGGTACCCTGATCAGACGGGTACCCTGATCAGACGGGTACCGTGATCAGACGGGTACCATGATCAGACGGGTACCGTGATCAGACGGGTACCGTGATCAGACGGGTACCTTGATCAGACAGGTACCGTGATCAGACAGGTACCTTGATCAGACAGGTACCCTGATCAGACAGGTACCGTGATCAGACAGGTACCGTGATCAGACAGGTACCGTGATCAGACAGGTACCGTGATCAGACAGGTACCTTGATCAGACAGGTACCATGATTAGACAGGTACCGTGATTAGACAGGTACCCTGATCAGACAGGTACGTACCTTGATCAGACAGATTACACTCAATACAACACACACTGTCACTTACCAACAAAGTTACAATGACATACTGGAAGTGATTCTGCAAGTTCAGCGCATGAATCACATAGAGGCTGAAATTGGCTTGTAGGAACTGTAAGAAGAGCATCACATTATATCACATGATTTAATAGAGGGTGTGTCATGGTCTGGTATTGTGCACCCGAGTATCCCACAAGCTATAAGGTTAGTGTTATTATTGCCATGTTTGCAGCTGAACTCTACATGGTGACTTATGGCCGTGGTCTCAATCCAATCATGAAGACACAGAGCATAAGTGCTTTAATAATTTTGTGGTGTCTAAATACGCTGCTCAAGGAAAACATTGATACAGAAAATTAATGCCTCAGTATGATTTCATTGCATAAAGAAAAGGATGACCAGCTGTATAATAGTAAAGACCAGGGACAGACGGCACACATTCATCCAAAAGGAACATGCCACTGGTAAGTTTGTGGCATAAAATGGTGGCTGTGCATTGCTTTGTTTGGCCTCCAGCCTTGCGACTGTGGTCAGGCAGGCAGGCTGACAGACAAAAATCTGAGTTATGGTGATTTTAAAAAATTCTATATCTGGCCGCCTGTAAGTATTTTCTTGTTTTTAATGCTGTATTTGATGTTAGATGGACTAATAATATCATTGTGAAAAGGTGATTTTCATCTCGTAAGATGTCTCTAGGATGATTTTAAAGGGAGAATTTTAGGCAACGCACATCACTGTTGGGGGATCCCTACATAAACAGTAGTACCATACTGTATGATAAACCACACATGAACACAACATTCTCTTCAATGAAGAGACTAATTGAACTGCACACAAAGTGTTGATACTAATACAGCTGTACAAGTGGCATTTACTTTAATGACAAGGAATAAGGGATGGAGGGACTACAAGTGACAGCTCCCAACCCATGGTTACAGCCCATGGTTACAGCCCATGGTTACAGCCACCAGACAACCATAACATACATATTGTACTCTTAACAACTCTAATGGAACACACAGTAACTATAGCTACCATATGACTCACATTAACAGCCACCCAACCAAACATATACATCATGATAAGGTAGAAATATGGTTTAAACTTCATCGTTAACTTTAGTCCTTGGAAGAACGACACTTTCTTGTTAACATTCTGTTGTTCTGTGATAATGTGTGTATAACTAAAACTCACATTCAAAACAATACTACCTTTCTGTTCCTTTGTACCAATAGCACATGTCAGTCCAGCAGCCGTAAATATCACAGATATTGTCAGTGCTCCAACCCAGTACGCCATTGCCTGCAGTAAATGACGTCCTGTAATTCATCACTACAAGATGGATTTTAATACAAGCCCGGGAGCTTATTAAATGATGGGTTCTAGTTTAGCAATATTACAGCAGAGCAGGTTGGAAGCGTAATAAGCACTATGAAGATTTTTCGTAACTATTGTATTTTTGAGGTAATTACGTGATTACAGCAACAATGAATGGCGGCTGTGATCATTTCTAACCTTCTGTTATGGTGGTCAATTATTGTTATCCTTCATCTGGAGCTTTCTTCATCTCAGTGCATGCCACACAGTTTTTGTGAATTATGCTGCATAGGGATCATAGAAAAAGGAGGGAAATAAGGGAGATCGCAGATATAGTAGTGAACATTTAATTTTTAATTCAGTCTATACCCATAACTGAATTAGGGATTAAATGTCCACTAGTATATCTGCAGGTGTAGGTGACCTCCCTTGTTTCCCTATTTCTTTTTCCTATGATCCCTAATCGAACTTAAAATAATTGCTCCTTACACCTGTTTGTTCATTTCATTACTATCATTTACGACTGGTGAACCTGTGCATACCGCATCAAAAGAAAGGATGGCACCAGAATCAATATTTTCATCTGAACAAGCTATCAAATACTGACTCGAAAGTGAAGTGGTCATTACGCTTCACTGTCATCTATTTTCAGCCCATTACACAGCATTACAAATGAAGAACAGTATCAGAAGCATCTCTGCAATCACATAGAAAATATGGACGATTCCCATTTACAAACGTAGGGAAGCCATGCATTGTGCTACCGTGAATTAACACCTTGGGCTAAAAGAAATGGGACACAAAGGAAGACAAAGGTAAGTCCATGATGCGTGTATTGTACATACTGCGGTATGCCAAAAGGCACATCTCAGGATAAGCAATGTTGAAAAGTGAAAAAAATCAAGCCCATAGTCTTTGCCATTATTGAGTTATGCTTTCCTGAAGGCAGGCAGGCAGGCAGGCAGGCAGGCAGGCAGGCAGGCAGGCAGGCAGGCAGGCAGGCAGGCAGGCAGGCAGGCAGGCAGGCAGGCAGGCAGGCAGGCAGGCAGGCAGGCAGGCAGGCAGGCAGGCAGGCAGGCAGGCAGGCAGGCAGGCAGGCAGGCAGGCAGGCAGGCAGGCAGGCAGGCAGGCAGGCAGGCAGGCAGGCAGGCAGGCAGGCGGACGGCCGGGTGGGCAGACGGGCGGGCGGGTGGGCAGGCAGGCAGTTAGAAAAAAAATTCAAAAATTTTGTAACAATCTATTGGAAGCATTTCGGGTCATACTGAAGGCACTTTTGGGCTTAATCATACCTAACCAATACTGCCAAGGTGCCAGGATGGTATTGTGAAGCTAGTTTTTGGGTGATTTTTTGGCAAGAAAAACCCAAACCTCCTAATATACAGTACTATCGTACTGTATGATACACTTCTAACTATCTTGTTAAGTGACTCTACAAGTCATCCCTCGATGCTGTCTAGTAGTTATATGTAGCCAAGTATTACATTGAGTGTTGACTAAGGCCAATGAGTTAATTATACAAGACTATAAAGTGTTCATTGTAACCTTCAAAGGTTAACAGGTTAAAAGTCAACCAACTTATCAAGAGTTTATTTATAAACTTTGCTACAGTTAAATCTATTAGCTTTGACTCACAAATAGATATACACAATACGAACAATACTAATACTTACTGTTCCATCAGTGCCTCCTTGTCTCAGTTTATGGCCATCTTTACAAGTGTCTCCATTGTCCGATAGTATACCGATGTAAACAGCAAAAATAACGTTGCCAAGGAGAATACCAAATGCATCCGTGCTCATTCCTGCAGTGAAAATGTAATCCCACAATCATAACTAATCGCATAATGATACATTATTGACTCACTGTAGAATGTAGCTGAATCCCTCTCCCTGAAGTCTTGTGAGACATGCATGATCAGCGCAGTGTACGGGACATGGAAACACTATAGGGGACATACAGACGTACACACACACTATAGGGGGACATACAGACGTACACACACACTATAGGGGACATACAGGCGTACACACACGCTATAGGGGGACATACAGATGTACACACACAAACACTTAGGGGGGACATACAGACATACACACACACTATATGGGGACATACAGATGTACACACACGCTATAGGGGGACATACAGACGTACACACACTATAGAGGGACATACAGACGTACACACACGTTATAGGGGGACATACAGATGTACACACACTATAGAGGGACATACTGACGTACACACACACTATAGGGTACACACACTATAGGGAGACATACAGACGTACACACACTATAGGGGGACATACAGACGTACACACACACTATAGGGGGACATACAGACGTACACACACACACTATATGGGGACATACAGACGTACACACACTATAGAGGGACATACAGACGTACACACACACTATAGGGGGACATACAGACATACACATACCGTATACGCACAAATTTTTGATGGACTTAATTTTTGTAGATTTCACGGTTGCTTCGCTATCTGTAAAAATTTTTATCCTCAAAAATTAGGATTGGCTCTATGCTATATAGCAGGTAATCTGAGTGAAAAATGAGCAATCTTTGAAAATAAACTGTGAAAAATAATTAATTTGTGAAAATTGCGTACCTCAAAAATTTGTACAAATGCAGTGTGTAGAATCCTTACAGTCAACAAGGCCTGGAAACACAGGTACAATATGAAGTAGTAGATGAACTTGTAATGCATGTCCCACTTGCCTCCATCTGGAATGTACCACAGGAAGAAGAATACTATTGCTGCTGGTATCGCCGCTGACATCAACCTACCAACACAACACATATCCTATCATATTACATGACCACACAACACTGGCTACACTAATGCTTGAGGAATACTCCTTTTGCTGCTTTTAAAGAGAGCCTCAAGTGGAGCAAATTCTGATCAGTTACCAGCTTGATCATGAGCTACCAGCTTGATCATGCTACGGTGTCATTCTCAACAACAACTGTTCTTGATAAGTTGCTACTGACACAATAATGATACTGTGTAATCACTACAATCACTAAGACTGAGCTAAAACACAAGAGATTATGTGTTGAAGGCAAGCTACTATTAATTGTGAGAATTTATTTTCAAACAGCAGGTCATGGGAATTTATTATCAAAAGAGAAGAACCTCTTCGAAATGTCCAAAAATAAATACTCTCCGGTATAACTTCTCCTCCTGCTGTTGATTCAATTGACTTTACCATGACATAGTTTTTAGCAAAGTGATGAATTTACAAGGTGGCAAATCCCCTGGACCTGATGGATGGCCTACTCAAATAATAAAATTAGTAGGTGAATTCATCTCTGATCCATTATCCATCATACCACAAGATTGCAAATCTGCTCATGTAACAAACACCAATTTATAAAAAGGGTGCACGCAATCTTGTGTCAAACTATCTACCGGGTAATTTAACTTCTGTTGTTGTTTTTTTGCAAATTGATGGAATCTATCATTAAAGATCACATATTGAGTCACTTACTAAATAACAACTTGGTCTCCTTCCAACAATTTGGATTCATACCCGGTAGATCTTGCACCACCCAACTACTGCATGTTATAGACTACTTCACACACCACCTAAACAATGATCATCCAATTGATGTAATATATTTGGACTTCCAAAAAGCTTTTGATTCAGCACCTCATCAGCGTCTATTGCAAAAGCTTTGGAATTCATGGTAAGATTTTAATGTGGATAAAAGACTTTTTATCAAACAGACAGCAGCAAGTCGTGCTTAATGGTCACATATCCCACTCCATTCTAGTAACCAGTGGCATGGGTCTGTGTTGGGTCCTGTGTTCTTTACAATGTTTGTTAATGATATACTGTCAATAGTTTCAAGTCCTGTATTCATGTTCACTGATGATACTAAGATATTTCGTGTAATAAGGAACAGATGTGACTACTTGGCCCTTCAAAATGATCTAAACTCACTTTATAAATAGTCCCTCACTTGGCAACTGACATTTAATATTTTTTATAGAACTTTGCGTGGGCGAGATCAAAGGGAAAAGTGTACTTTAAATTTCATAAAGTATACTCTCAGCCAGCCAACAGTGCTTCATCGACCACAAAGAGTGCTTTATTGCACCGCAGAGTGCTTTACTGAACAAATAAAGCACTCTTTGTGGGCAATAAAGCACAGTTGCCCACGTGCCTTAGCGCAGGCTAATAGCCTGCGGGGCTCACGCCAGTACGACTACTCACCCAAGCCAGTGAAGGCTGATAGCCTCACCGCGCTGAGTGATCAATCATCCCAGCCAATATGAGTTCCACCACTGGATTGCTTTTATTGACTTACCTAAATGCTTCGATGATGGGTGGGAGAAGGTAACATTGCTGTTACGTTTGTTAATGTAAATGGACAAATCCTGGAGATATCACGGAAATACTTCATCGTGTGTCACAATAGAATTGATTGTGGGTTATGACCCAATCCTGCCAAAATACGTGATGAACGTCTATCATGCCAAACCAGAGGAGGCACGACACGCACATGTGAGCGCATATGTTTTGTACAGGGAAACTATTTCGTGGGGTTATCAACAAAAAATACGTGCCAATCGAACTCTTTTTCTTATGCTTAATTCAACGGTGCAGTCTACCCCATTCAACCCCACTCAACCCCAGTGGTTCAGTTTTGATATACACAGCCTATTGGAGGAACCGTCACATGATGAATAACTAACCGTGCGAAATAAAGCCAAGCAGCAAGTTGGGAGGAGAAAACCATTGAAAATCAATTGCACAAATGTCTAAGTAGCTTTGCAGTTCATCAAATCTTGTCTACAGATTGATTTTCCGCGATTTAACCATTTGAAGAATGCAATTACTGTGAATTCTTTTCAATAGCGCTTAATTCGTGTTGTACCTCCTCTGATGCCAAACTATGGGTGAAATACGTGTGAGTTACTTTGTTAAACTAGTTTGTGCGCATTTCAGGCTGCTAATAGTTCGTGCAACGTGTGTTAATTACGAGTGCTAGAGTAGGGTGAAGCTACATGACTAGAAAGTTCCATAAATCATTTAAAGCATAGCCTTGTTCGTGCTATATGAAAAATAAAGCACGAGACACATGGCCGAGATGCTAATAAAGCACGAAGCGAAGCCGAGTGCTTTATTTTTCATATAGCACTCGCGGCTATGCTTTAACATATACAAAATGCAAACATCTGCATCTTGGGACAGTTCATCATTTTGGATTTTACTACCTTAACAGTACAAAAATTGACACCACAACAACCCACAAGAACCTTGGTATACTATTTGATGAACACCTTAAATTTCAAGACCATACAACAGGAGTCACTGCAAAGGCCAACAGAGTACTTGGAATGGTTAAAAGATCTTTTGAACATCTTGATTCTAATATTGTATCGAAACTATTTACCACTCTAGTTAGACCGATACTTGAATATAGCAATGTAATTTGGGTCCCACTTTGTTCTGGATTAACTAAAGTTGGAGAAAATTCAACATAGAGCTACTAAAATGTTATTGCCCTTACAGGATAAGTTATATGAAGAAAGATTATCTGTATTATCGTTATCACAGACACTTAAGAGGAGATACTTTAATTCTGATTTCGCTACCTTTTCATCCATTCCAACCAGGGGACACCAATTCAAATTATGTAAACATCACCTGCAACTGTTGTGAATAGTAACTCTATTAATAGTTTTAAATCATTGGTAGATAATTATTTATTTGATTCGAGATGTATTTAATCATGTATGAGTGAGCATACAATTTTAGCAGCCAGCATGTGTGCAAAGTGTAAAGCATATACCGTATAGCGCCAAATTTTTGTAGCACAAAAATTTCGTTAAAGTTGAAAATATTTGCCTAACAAATTTTCATAATAAAAAAAAATCGTAAAAATATACTGGCGGTTAATTTTCGCAATTATAGCTAATTTAATCGAGACGTATACGGACTTCTAACCAGCTGAGGTGCTAGTGATCAATAACAACAATGCAAGAAGTACAGTTTTCTTCCTGAGTGAGAGGATTTCTGTATACAAGGATAGGTAGACTCCGATTCGAGAAGAAATGCTCCTTTGCCAGAGGGAGACAGGAAACGTGCACAATCCATTTGCTATAAAAGATAAGCTCAACGTGTTTGTTATTTTGGGGATGCTCACGTGTACCAGTGCATAGTTTCCAATAGCGGCCTTCTGTTTCCCGTTGTATCCCTGGTAGCATCTTCTCTTCCTCGCATCTTCACACTGATTCTTGAGGATTTTCTCGACTTCTTTGTTGGCTTCAGATATAGCAGTTGACGGTACTTCTTGAGATAACAGGCCATTTGGAGAAGGCAATGCTACTTGCAAGGATTTCGAAGACGCCTTGAAAAAGCGAAACAAATTAAGCTGGCTCATTTTCACCAATTTACAGTAATTAGCAGAAATTCTGAATATTCAGAGGAAAATATTTCGAACTGCCCGCTATTTACGAAAATTACAAAATTATTTTACTACGAAGATTTGACTCCATACGGTATTAAACTTCCAACAGAGGTAAAGTTTGTTCTGATGTGTCAGTACAAACAAGACACATCAGCCTCCTGTTCCTCTGTTAGCTGGTAAGAGAGCCCCCCTTATATTGGATGACCACTATCAGCTAATATCACTCACATTGATTAGTGTACAACCAACTATACACATATCATGCCTGCCACACCACACACTCACTTACCACGGTCGTAATCGTCCAAATCTGGTCTTAGTTCTCAAGCTAAGATTACCAATAATTGGATCAGTAATGGCATCCCATACTCTGCCAGAGAATACTATTGCAGACACATAGAGTGGTTCCACCTGTATACAGTAACCATGGTTACAGTATCATAGTTATGAGAAGATGTTAGGCCATATTAATTTCTTATCCTCCAACATCAAAATGGCAGTATGGGAGGGTGGAATTTTCATTAACTGGACAACTGAATTAGCTAGCTAAAATGACTCAAAATGCAATTTTCCCAACTTTAAAACTGCTGGATGGTTGCACTCAGCCACCAGTGTTACAAAAATCCTTCATGCAGCTAAGGAAATGTGGATGGGGGCTGAGTTAATGTGGCCTACCATCACATGTGACATATATAACATGTGCACTTTCACAGCTACTATATATACACTGAGACCTAATGGATGTACTAATTTTTATAAAGTTGCAAGTCAGCAACCACAAAACATGGACATAAAATTTAAAATTATAATATCAACTTTCCCACCAGACGGTTTGTGGTAACTCACCAATGCTACATCGAGCAAGAATACGTTGAAATAGAAGCCGATAATGTTGAGGGTTAGGGCGTAAGGTAGCGTGCCCACAGCGTACACCAATTTCCTTAGTACAGAGACACGTTCTAGCTCCACCTTAGACAAGCTAGTGATCAGCGACTGAAGGAACAGCAAAACATGACATGTAATAACTCATGTAGGATACGAACCTGTTTGAACTCCGTGTCCATAACAGAAGGGGCCAGTCCATCAAAGTCTTCATCTGCTGACATGGTCGCTGTGAAGGTAGAGTTGTTACAGATGATGACACGTGATCATTCTCGTGACTTAGTAGGTATGCTTTACAGTACATTTGATTATTATACCACATTATTCATATACTCACATGATGTTTCGTGCTGGTGCAGTGATCAGAGCGGTCCCAAATTGTTTGTTAGCGGGAAGGACCGTGATTGCTACCTCCCAAACTGCTGTAGGCGTACCATGGAGGGCACACGGGTTTGCTAAGGCCTTCAGTAACGGAACATACAAGAACATCATTGTAGATAAGACTGGTGCAGACAACCGCGTGGGTTTGGTGCAGTTGAACAGGCCCAAGGCGCTTAACGCGCTGTGTGATGAGTTAATGAATGAGCTGGGTGAAGCAATGGAGGCGCTTGATAAGGATCCTTACATAGGAGCAGTGGTGCTTACTGGGAGTACTAAAGCGTTTGCAGCTGGGGCAGATATCAAAGAAATGCAACCGAAAACATTTCAGAGTTGCTACAAGACCAATTTCCCTGCCTCGTGGGACAAGATTTCTAGTGTTAGGAAACCAGTGATAGCTGCTGTCAATGGGTTTGCTTTGGGTGGAGGCTGTGAATTAGCAATGATGTGCGACATTATTTATGCTGGGAGTAAGGCTAGCTTTGGTCAACCAGAGATCGTCTTGGGAACCATTCCTGGAGCAGGTAATCTACCTATCAACTAGTCTCATGTCCCTTAATGTGAATGTACACACAAATGGTTTGCTGCTGCTGCTCCCTTTAATTTATGCTCCATACAAAATTACTTGCCTATAATATGCACAAGTACAAGACTACCCTGAGGTTGGGATGTACTGTAAAATAAATTCTTCGTTCATGGGTAGACCATATTATAGAAATCCCCTTGGTTACCTTGGGGGCTGGTAGATTACTTGTGCAAATTCCCTAATCATGTGGCAACTTCTCTTTGCCTCCCTTGTTTGTCTTCTAACACAAAGTATCATCCCTGGGGAATTTCCCTAATCATTATTGATGTGATGTACTATTTTCAGGTGGTACTCAACGTTTGGTCAAAGCAGTTGGCAAGTCAAAGGCAATGGAGATGTGTCTGACTGGGGAAAGAATATCTGCAGAAGAAGCAGAGAAAGCAGGCCTTGTCAGCAAGGTGGTTCCCCCTGAACAGCTGGTAGAAGAAGCCATAAAACTAGCAGACAAAATCTGTCGCCACTCCAAATTAGCTGTCGCTATCTGCAAGGAAGCTATTAACACATCCTTTGAAGTGCCATTACGGGAGGGACTCCATTTTGAGAAGAGAGTGTTTCATGCCACATTTGCCACTGCCGACAGGAAAGAAGGAATGGATGCATTTGTAGAGAAGAGGCCTCCAAACTTTACTGACAATTGAACTACTAGGTCATGTGATATAATACAGTACAAAAATCATATCATGTATTTTGTGTGCTATGTATGACATCATATGACATCATGGAACAGACCCTTCTTGTTCTAAGTTGTTAATTTGTGTTGTACTGTCGGTCGGCTGTTTAGGACGACATTGACGTTTTTTCACATAGCACAGGATGGGAATCCATCGGTCTTTAGTGTGAGGATGTAATATGATGTAATATATCATCATCAGTAATGAGCCCAGTAGGAAGAGGCCTATAGCAGTCACCAATACTAACTCTGAGTACCACTTGTCTGGTAACTCAACGTAAAACGTAACAGCTAAAACTACAGTCTCCACAAATGTGATGGAATAGTATGGAGTAACTATATACCAAGTTCTTCCCTTCTTAACGTTGAAGTAGAGAAATACTAGTACATATCCTATTACTGCATCAAATGGCAGCTCAAGATGTAATCTCTTCTTAGGTTGTTCCCTGCTCAAGTCGACACACAATTCAGTTGAGAGGAAGAACAGTACAATAGTCCACACAGCCCAGTGTACCCCAACTGGGATGAACACAAATCCATCAAATGCTACGGCAAAGAATGCCACTGCTAACATCCTAGATACTATCACACAAAGATACCAGATAAAAATTACAATCCTGTTAGTCCAGCTAATCTTGTTTGTCCTCTTAAACCTGTTGTACAGGCTGTACATGCTCAATGACCAGATGACAGCCACAATGTTCACAGCAGCACAAGTACTGGAGAGGAATATGTACGAGCTATTCTCATTGTCTTTACTAATGATGTATAATTGTAGCATAACTTGACTGCAACTATGAAGGATAGTTTGTATAAAGGTGAGCAGATCAGCATCACGTTCCCAACTCATTAACTGTTGAACATTAGTTCTTAATGATGATGCCTTGATGATCAGTCGACCATACCTGTGTGTGTAGTATTATAACATACAAAATATGGGATATACAACAATGTCAGACATTTGGGTGCTATTCACTTTCATAGGCTAGTAATTTATACAGTGAACTAACAAACCAGGTTAAACTGTTAATGTAATACCCGTTTAGTACATGGCTGCCATGTCAGGAAGTTCTGAAAATATAACTAGCCATCACGTGTGATACTGCAGTCTATTAAACAACTTGATAAACTATAATAAGATGCTTTGAATTTCAAAAACTCTGTAAAACCATGATGCAAAAATTACAGGTGACTAACAACTGGGGATACATACATAATATTAGTGATTACATTCATTAACACAATATAGCACCTGTAAAATTGAATATACACTTGTTTCCTGCCACCATCCCCAATAAGGTCTGTTGTCAACAAGTGTTCATATCACCACTAAGTTAATGTGGGGCACAAAATGAAAATTGTTTGACTCTTGAGAGTGCCAGTGTGACACTCTCGAGTCAGACAGCCTCTGGAAATCAAGGTATTTTAAAATAACAATACCAAGAGTTAGGATATTACAGTGTACTCGTGAACAATTTCTCACCCACAACTAGCTATATAGGTGTGGCTAAATAGACTCGTGTACCCCATACTAACACGTGGACAACTTACCTGTACGCAGGACCTAACAGCATTAAGTGTAACAAACACGAAGTGGCGGTAACTTGTCCCCTCTCAGCTCTATCGTCACTACCTATCATATTGTCCTCGTCCCACCACCACACCAGTGAAGCTACTGCCATCAGTAATGGCGGGACAGACAGAAAGGCTAAGGTGAGGGAGAAGAACACAAACTCGTCACTATCATAGTAAGCGATGAGAGTTAATATGTCCACCGCGACGTTAATCACGATCACCAACAGCGATATTATCCACAAAGCCATCTTCCAACATATCTGGGAACACGTAAGAGACTCAGTTGACCTCTGGTTGTCCTCAGATCCTTGGTGGTCTAACGTAGAAGATTCATCTTCCATGTCTGGCCTTCCCTCGGTAGACATGCCGGAATCGAGGCCAGTATCAAGGTACAGATATAACTCACGTGATCAGAAAAGTTTCCCTAAGATTTGCCTAAGGACCAGGCGCTAAATTACCGCAACGGAGTTGCTTGCTATCCCGCTGCTAATTAGAGTGCCTGGAGTAGTGTGTGTGGGGCCAGAAGGGGTAAGCAGTACGTGTATTGCTTTAATTGATCTACACACACACAGTAAGTCTAGAAAGCCGGCGAAACCCATCAAAGTGGAGATGCTAATGTACAAAAATCATGTGTAATAATTAGTCCAATATTTGCTCCAATCTGGGGTTGTGCTTGCAATTGGCAGAAATGAATAGTAGGTAAGGTAAGGCCAAGCAAGCTTGGATTACTTGTTTCTCATCCACAAAAATTCAGATCATCTACTTTACCAGTTAGGCACTGGAGGGTGTACACAGAAGGCAGAGGTCATTATTTATTGTTAAAGAAAATACCCCCAAATCAAGCTGTCTGTTATTACAAAGGTTAGCTAAAGCCTTCGTTTTACCACTGTTTCTGAGGCGTGAGATTTGCTGTGCTGTAAAATGATAGTTAGCCTTCTTAGCACCAAAATAGCTACGTGTACACGTGACTGATAATAGCAATAATGAAATTAGAGGTGGTGGGGTAAAATGGGATGCGGGCGGGGATGAGAAACCATTATTCAAGTTTGCCTGGCCTAAGTGCGGGTAATTCCGGACACTTTGGTCAGGCAAACTTGCCGATTACTTGTTTCTCATCCACAAAACTTCGGATTTCCATGCGGGAGGGAGGTCATTATTCATTATTAAAGAAAATACTCCAAATCAGGCTGTCTGTTACTATAAAGGTTAGCTAAAGAATTTTAAGAGCCAGTACTTACGTTTTACAACCATTTCTGCAGTGCAAGTGACATTTGCTGCTCTATAAAATGATAGCCAGCCTTCTTAGCATCAAAATACATGTGCATGTGATTGAAAATGGCAATAATGAAATTAGAGGCAGTGGGATAAAAAGGGATGCAGGCAGGGATGAGAAACGATTAATCAAGTTTGTCTGGCCTTATATCATTCTCAACAAAGAATCCCTGGGCCTATAATTTGGTATGCTAATGCAGTGTCCTATGGCCTATCTACAAACCAAAATTGAAGCAAATCCGTTTTTTCACTGCGAAGTTTGACACGAGTTTAGATTTATAGAAAGATCATACCCTCGGATAATTGCATGGCAAAAATCACAAGAATCCATTTAGCACAGGCGGAGTGGCAGTCGATTTTTCAGCAGCTGTTTGGTTGAAATCGAGGGGTGCGATACCTTTGCAAATCTGTACGTGATTTGAAATCATTTCATGATTTGAAACCTGATTTGTGGTTTGAAATTGGATTTGTGATTTGAAACTTGATTTAAAACTTCACGCGTGATTGCCGTAGTGTGATTTGTGATGTTATTACTGTGTTCTGAAGGACAGTAGTTCATGATTAAAACTAGTATTGTATCACTGTGAGCTTGTATTGTTTAGAAATATGTTTTCGAGAGTAGTTTTCAAGCAGTTTTAACTATTTGCGTGGGCGAAACCACTCAAGATTTGTGATTTGGTAGTTGAAGAGCGTTGTGATTTGGAGAGGTGCCATACCCCCAGTTGAAATACAAAGAAAATATTCGCAAATTACATAAACTTTTAAAAATATGCACTGCTGCTTTCTCCCAAAGAGTATGAACTGTATACTTGATTAGTGGTGATCTCCACACTTTTAAAGAACCTGTGGAAGGCTCTACTTGCTTGTTATTTGAAGTGTCCGGAATTAGCCGCACGTTGCATTTTTACACGCTGTTAAATATCGGTTCATAACTCCTCAGCAATTGATTGTATCAAAACGAAATATTTGCTGCAGATGCACCATAAGATAGGCTTTAAAACGATTCCTAGAGTTTGTCTTAACTCATTGTGAGTGCAATATTAGAGCGATTTTATCTGAGTGTCCAGAAATACCCTCATTTACCTTATCAATTTACATACAGTTGCATGCATACAAGCTAGCTTTTGATTGTAGTTTGGCCTGATAAATATGGTTCTGCTGGGCTAGTAATGTGTAGCAGAAAGGGGAAATGAGCTAGAAGGTGGGTCCCAGGTGGCGATGTACTGCATGTATTTGTTATTTCAACCATGCAAGTACCATTATGAAAATGAGATCTATTCAGTGCTATTGAATGCTATTGTGTGATGAGTTGTTGTTTGTGTGAAGTGAGGAGTATTGTATTACTGGGCATCAAAACTGACACAATGACTATAATATATTAATGTTTTTTATGAAATTAAAAATTATGGAAATAGCACTGTCTTTCAAACAACATACCATAACTTCCAGTTTACGGAGATGAGGTTTAGGATATACAACATTTTATGCAGTGAAAAGAGAGGAAAGAGCCTTGTATGGCAAATTTGTGCATCCAGGTATGAATTAGTATTGTGAACAAACCTTGTTTTTCATATCAGTGTTTTGTGATGTGTGTTTATAAAATGGCGTACAGTTAAGCCGCCATTAGTTTGGGTGGATTATTCAGTACAAATTCATAGAATGAGACCAAAAGGTTTAGTGAATTTGGACCAGCGCACTTTTAAGGTTTGCACACTGAGTTGGTGGCGAATTTCTCCAATAGAAATGGTATGGAGTATGTTAATTACATTTTGAGATTGTAAGGTTAGGTATTGCATTGAAGGAGGGCAGCTACATTGAATGATAATAATATATTCATAATTGTATGACCTCGTATTGATGAGTATATAACAATTGGGAGAAGTGAGAGGAAGAAAATAAAGTCATCATCAATTAAAGTACATTCTAATCTTATCCTTAAAATCATCTAATGAACTGCAATCTACAATATATGATGGTAAATTGCTTGATTGTGGAAGGGTAGAAGCTAAATTTGTAAGGATCTATGCAGACTGCTGGCTGTGTGTATTTAAGATGGTTTCCCCTTGAAGGTCTTGATGGCTGATAAATGTAAACAGGTAGTGGAATATTAACAATTTCATAAATAATTTTGTAAAGCATTATCAAACGAGCTTCCTTGAGTTGTGTCTCAGTGCTGGACCACTGCAATGTTGACAACACGGATGTAACACTACTGGTGCGGCGATTATCTGGCTGTGACACTCGTCTCTAACCTTCTTTGTGGTGGCCAATTGTTGCCATTGTACAATGGCTTTCATTGTCTTTCTAGTTTCATGTGATCTCAAATAGGGCACACGCCACTATAGAGTTTGAGGAGTATACTGACTTGTTATGGAGTATACTGACTTGTTATGGAGTATGCTGACTTGTTGTGGAGTATGCTGACTTGTTGTGGAGTATGCTGACTTGTTGTGGAGTATACTGACTTGTTGTGGAGTATGCTGACTTGTTGTGGAGTATGCTGACTTGTTGTGGAGTATCCTGACTTGTTGTGGAGTATACTGACTTGTTGTGGAGTATGCTGACTTGTTGTGGAGTATCCTGACTTGTTGTGGAGTATGTTGACTTGTTGTGGAGTATACTGACTTGTTGTGGAGTATGTTGACTTGTTGTGGAGTATACTGACTTGTTGTGGAGTATACTGACTTGTTGTGGAGTATACTGACTTGTTGTAGAGTATGCCGACTTGTTGTGGAGTATGCTGAATTGTTATGGAGTATACTAACTTGTTGGGTGTTTATTCTCAAGTCACCTCTCTCATCTTTCCAACTCATCAACTAAGACATGTCTAACATGGGGAATTCTATGACTTAGTGAAAGTTCTTGCATTATTTCTAGGTAGTCTAAATTTTGTTATTCACTGGGGTGAAGCATGCCATTACCATAAATTTGTTGTATTTCATCAATCAGGAGATATTTTAGCACCCAAGGAGGTTCAGTGTGATTTTCAACACAAAACCATTGAGCTCACACGCATGCTTCCAAATTTCTCTAAAGTTAGCCCAATAACCATCAGAGTGCTATACAATGCCCACCAATATGTGTCAGTATATCAAGCCAAATATAATATATGAGTCCTTCAGAAGGGATGATGTCATGATGATGTCAAGCATATTATACTGCATGATGGCACTGAGAATTATGTAACTCATGCATGCGTGCTTGAATCAGTAATGCACTAAACTGACCAAACCTGTTTTAAGGCAAAAAGAATTTCTGAAGTTACTGTAATGCAATAAGAAAGCTTTAAATCCGACCATCTTTCAAGCCAGAATCAGAGTCCACTTGTATCTTTTGTTCTGTGCAGGCTCATCTCTCCTTTGCTATGGTTGTGTGGCAGTGACTGCAATGATGTATTGTTTGATGTTACCATAGAGTTGCATCTCTTGAACCTTGCCATATGCACAAGCCTTACAAAAGAAGCCAAGGAGAGATACGTAGAGAAGTTGCAGATAGATTCTTAAACTGAATTTTTAATGGTATATGAAAATCTAGTATCTTTAATTTGTAACCAGCTGTAATGTCCACGACTTCATTAGAAATCATATGATCAATGGAAGTGATCCAGCCTGGATGATTACCATATGGTTGTTCAAATTTATGGTGGAAAGTTTGTATGTAAAGTGGCCACATGGTTAATAGTGATGTATGTAATATGCTTTTGAGGGATACGGCTGAAAATATACCTATGGTCCCAAGAAGCATGCCCGAGGGAGAGTGTATACATGTATTTGAATAATTGTGTTATTAATATAATCTACACCCCAATAGATGAAATGAGCAATTTATAGTGAAATAGTATCAGAAATCATTGATGGATTAGTCATGTGATGTGAGGTTTTAGTGATGCCACGCCAATATACTTGTGAGATCTGAGTTATCCATAAAGGAGACAGAGCAATTATCTCTATAACTATTGTTGGTGCTTGTTATATAGGTAAAGATTTTATGGAATATGTGAAGTTACACCATATAAGGTGAGCGTAGCCACAAAGTGTGGTATATCAGTTATGCACCACAACGCAGCACTTTTAATTTTAATCACAGGTGTGGTATATATCGATATATTGTAATACTCTAGCTATATCACAATACTGATATGCATGCTCGTATATCGAATTTGATTACACAATTACAAAAATGTGAAGGTCTGGTTTTTGTGCAATTTAACAGTGTAGCTTGGTTGTATAACTGGTACTAATTTATCAGCTGCCCAAGCATTTAATTAAAATTGATATGGATGTCTGCACTATAGCAGAGTAGCTGGGTTAGTTACCACTTTCCTGGACTATTTTAAGCTTGTTATATAACAGTACAATGGGTGTGAATGGGGTAGTAGCTACAAAATTTTAGTAGCAGATCATATTGCATCGGCACTGTTGGTATCGGCAAGAGTAAATGATAACGGTCACTACACAGCTATTAGATACAGATACACTCTTCAGATGTATTACACTAGACTAAAACCATCTCAACGGAATGGTGTTGTATACAGATCTTGGGTGACCATCAAACCATTACAGTATGGTCATGTTAAGTATGTAGTCATGCTGGTGCAGTATTTAATACATGGAGTTATCAGCATCACCTGCCAAAATGCTACATTAAGAACCATCAAAGAAATATAGAAATATCATATGCGACAAAAATCTACTGAATAGTCTTAGTGCATCTACATAGCATTGAATCCCCTAAGAAAATGCAAACAGATGGCTGGATATTTAAAAATCTCCAGAACTCAATTTTTTGTCTACCAACCCACCCGCCTGATGCCTTCAGACAATGGTAACTCAATAGCAGCTAAGGTTATGAGCTTGATTTTTTCATTGTTAGACATCACTTCAGCCCAACAGGTGCCTTTTGGCATACCACACAACATAATAATAATTATGTCGATTCATGGTTACACATGATGGCTTACCTACAATTGTCAAAAATAACTTTGTAGTTGTAGTTGTGGTGCACATTCAGATGAAAATATTAAGTCTAATGCCATTCTTTCGAGTTCACCAGTTATAATTATGTTGCTAAACAAGCGAATACAAAGGAAAATTAGGCCAGTTACACCTGTAGTGAACATGTAATCCCTAAATACTGAATTAAATGTCCACTGGTATGATATAAACCCACCTCCCTTGTTTCACTACTTTCCTATGACCTCTAATGGAACTTGATAAAATTCCTAGTAATTTTGTTTGTTTAATTCCCAAAAGATTACTGCATTACGTTAATGTATTATATGACTAATTGCAAAAACTATTTTTTATATTGTGTTGTGCCACATCTGAAGTTAGTTTAGGTCTGTCAGAAAGTACCACAAAGTTGCTAACACAATTAATCACTCATGTATAGTTCATATATCATTTTTAAAGGATAGTAATTGTGTCTTAGGAGTAGGTATTTTAATATAATTGACATAGAAGTTTTCCACTAATAAAATATTCTCACACTTCCACTTAATACACTACAGCTACAGGTGTTATATTACAGGTAAACGATGCCTTCAGGCTACATGTTACTGATATTGCTTGTGTTGTGTTGTCTGTTCAGCCCAAGTCAACCGAAGCTGATCACAGTGGACAGTGATCATGGTAAAGATGATGACTCATGTATCAACAGTGGTACAAGTAAGGATGGTAGTCATCCTTGTAAAACACTGTACCAAGCTCTGAAGGGTATAACAAATAATACACTTGTTCATATTCACAATGGAACTTATTCTCACAACACTACTAATACTACACTAACATTTAGTCATGTCTCCATTACTGGTGATGGTGCTGATGGTACTATGGTACAGTGTAATAACACCATTAGTAATGGTAGTGGATTTGGCTTTGTAGACGCGAATAATATATCCATTAGCGGACTGGCCATATTAGGATGTGGACAATTCAGGCACAGTACAACAGTAAATAGCTCAAGCAATAGAACAACATTATTGTTCCGTGCTGCACTCTACTATTTGAATGTTAAAGATGTCATTATTGATGATGTCATGGTTAACAACAGTATTGGAATGGGAGTTGCTATGTATGATGTTACTGGAAAAGTTAGTGTGAACAATTCCATATTTGGTAATAACACAAATGAATCATCTTGGTACCCTGGTGGAGGAGGATTCTCAGTGGAGTTTTCATTCTGCAGACCTGGTGGTGTCTTGTCAGATAATTGTACAAATTATAACAATAATTCATACTACTTGTTCCAAAACTGCACATTTGATAGTAACATTGCTAGTACTTTAAATAGTCCACATACTTCTTATCCTGGTCAAACCTATGGCTTAGGGAACCAGCAGTTTGGACGTGGTGGAGGTTTGTCAGTTTTCTTCAAAGGGCATTCAATAAACAATACAATTGATATTCTTGACTGTGTCTTCTCCAACAATAGAGCTGTCTGGGGTGGTGGATTTCATTCAGACATTGTGGACCACTCAACTGGGAACATATTAACTCTGCAAAACTGTAAGTTTACTAATAATAGTTGTGGATATGATGAACAGACATTGTGGACTACTGGAACTGGAGGTGGTGGAGTTCGAATAGCTTTCCTGTTTTATGATAGCCGGTCACGAGTAACTAATAATTCAGTGAAGTTTATGATGTGTGACTTTAGGCAAAACCATGCTTATTATGGAGGAGGCTTGTCTTGCAGAATAACAAAAGAGAAAAATGTTGTGAATGCTTCTAATAGTTTAGTGCTTATAAGTAGTATATGGTCAAACAATACTGCTCGGTCAGGAAGTGGAGTGGACATCATCTCACATGTAGTACCTCAAGGTATCTCACCAGTTGTAGAGTTTACTGATTGTCAATTCTCTGACAACAACAACAGATACTCGGGTTTGACTAAGTTTCCATCTGGTATTGGAGCACTCTATGCTGACAACATTCCTGTTAGATTTTCAGGAAACTGCACATTTATAGGAAACCATGACAGTGCAGTGGCAGGAATTGCTACATCCTTTACATTCAACAGAAGCACTTCTGTTGCGTTTAACAACAATCATGGTTGGAATGGTGCAGCTATTGCCTTATTAGGTAATGCTTACATCATCGTTTATGACTTTACTGTACTGACATTCATTAACAACACAGCTGAAACTAAAGGTGGAGCTATTTACTATGTCAACTCTGGACAAAAGGATTTTGTGAGTACTCAAAGATGCCTCTTCTATTACTATGATCTTAATGCATTTCACATCTCTCAATGGAATACCACATTTATCTTTTCAAACAACATTGCACACAATGGTGGTGACTCTATATACTGTACCACTCTACTGACTTGTATATGGGAGAACCTACCAGGCAACGTGACTGTATCTCCAGATAATGTGTTTCAAGTGTTCAACTGGACAGGAAAGTTCAACTACACAGGAGTTAGCAACAAATCAACTGAAATAGCCACAGACACTGCTAACATTACCTTAAATTATGACACAGCTAAGATCCCACCAGGTCAATTTTATAATCTGAAGATCTTATCCACTGATGACAGACAGCAGACATCTCATCCTGTGTTCTATGCTTACACTGACAATGAAAATGTAACAGTCGATCATACTACAACGTACATCTCAGATAGTTTCATTAAACTGCATGGCAAACCAGGTACCAATCTGACCCTTCATTTACACTCAATTAACAGTCGGTCTTGGTCTGTCTCCATTACTGTTACATTAGATCACTGTCCACCAGGGTTTTATTTCTCAAATAAGTCAAGTGAGATGATTTGTAAATGTTCTACTGATGTCGATCAACAGCAATACTATGGGATTGCTGATTGTGACAATGAGTTCTTATTTGCACACTTAAGACCACAATTTTGGGCTGGGTATATTAAATTTAAGGGAAAAAGAAAGCTGACTACTGTTGATTGTCCTGAGGGCTACTGCAATATTAGCACGCTACAGCTACCTAATAATTCATTAAATTTAGGGGACTTAACTTGCTCTCATAAAAGAACTGGTATTGTATGCGGAAGCTGTATACCCCATCATTTTGTGTATGTTAACTCACGTACATATGAATGTGGTCAATGCGATGATGATCTCAGTAAACATGGTGTGCTAGTTTTAATTGCTTCAAAGTATTTGCCGATGTCAACTTTCATGTGTTTGATAATGTTCTTTGATGTCAGCCTTGTGGATGGGCCACTTAACTCTTTTATTCTGTTTAGTCAGATCTTGGCCTCTGTGCAACTTGATGCAAGCGGCAAAATTAGTGGTCCAACAAATAGCACTGATTTTGGCAGTGCGCTAGTCGACATTGCTCAGTTTTGCTATAACATTTGGAATTTGAGGTTCTTTGAAGTTGTAATCCCACATTTTTGTGTATTTAAATACAACAGTGCAATATCTGTCATTGCACAACAGTATATTCCAGCATTTTATGTCTTATTTTTATGTGTTGTGTTCTTCAGTATTGTACCATGGGCATTTCAACACTGTGCTGATTCTCGAATAAGAACCATACAGTCTGTTGTTCTTAAAGTGGAAAGGATGTGTATCAGACTGAGGTACAGGTGGTCCGTGAAAAACTCTGTCATACACAGTCTCACCACATTTCTGGTGTTGTCTTATGCTAAGATAACTTTAGTGACATTTGTCTTGTTAACACCCACCACACTGTATGGTCCTGGTGGTCAAAGTTCACAGTATCAGGAGCAGAGAGTTTGGTATGATGGGAACATGGCATATTTTGGCCCTAAACATTTGCCATATGCTGCAGTGGCTCTTGTTGTTCTAGTAACATTTGTTCTTGTTCCTCCTTTGCTTCTCTTGTCTTACCCTTTATTTCCTGCGTTAATGACACGTTTGGGGTTGGAAGACAACTGGATCATAAAGAAAGTGTTTCTCGCTCCATTGAACAAATTTGTTCCCATCTTTGATGTCTTTCAAAGTTGCTATAAAGATGAATATCGTTATTTTGCAGGGCTGCTGTTTATTTACCGTGTAGTTGCATTAGCAATATTTGCATTCACCCCCACAAGTGCTTTAAATCTTGCTTGGTTACAGGGGTTCTTGTTGGTAGCTCTTCTACTTCACTGCACCTTTCAACCTTATAAGAAAAGATGGCACAATTTTATTGAGGGATCCATCTTTACGATTCTTGCAGCTATAAATATTATTAGCTTTTATCGTTTATTTCAAGCTGAGACTACTGAGACATCAACTAATGCTTCATTTTGGATACAGACAGTTCTGCTGTATTGTCCACTGGTATATTTTGTGGTCTATGTCATGACCAAACTTACCAACTGGCTACATCCAAGAATTGTGGTTGTTAAAGATTGCTTGATGAGGATGTATAACAATGATAGTAACAGTCCTCAGGAAATTGCTGATTTACTGAACAATCATGACTTTCCAGCTCGTTTGCAAGAACACGATGATAATTACTCCAGTGCAAGTGAGAGTAGTAGTAGTCCTGAAGAATCTGAAGATGACCAACAGCAACAACAACAACAACAACAACAACAGCAACAACAACAACAGCAACAACAACAACAGCAGCCAGATGATGTTGAGATGTTGAACTCTGTACAATGGCTTGATAGTAACGAGTCATCTCGTCATTCTCCTTATAGGAATTGGGCTACACAATGATCAACTAAACACTTTGCTGTCTTTTTAAAAAAAAAACACACACAATATAATATGTTTTGAGATTTTACAGTCACTTTTGTTTGTTGTGTGAACTTTTAACATCACATATTAGCATGTTTGATATGTATCATTAACTAGTATGTGATATTTAGCAATGTTGTTTTGTGTCAATATAAGATGACTATAGCTACTTCATGTTATGCATACATACTTACATTGCTACATGCATTTAGGTTACATATACACCTATACAAGTCCGTAGCTGTACTATACGCGTGTGTTACTTAGCTGTACTATACACGTGTGTAACGTAGCTGTACTATACACGTGTGTTACGTAGCTGTACTATACACGTGTGTAACCTAGCTGTACTATACACGTGTGTAACGTAGCTGTACTATACACGTGTGTTACATAGCTATACTATACTATACGTGTATATGCTGGAGCATATGAAAGCAAAAGCTGATCATCACCGCTGAAATGTATGAATACAAATTTCATGTATACTTGCTCAAATGTACAAGTGTAATATACTTCACATATGTAATGTCTTCTGTTTGCAACACTACTGTGTTAGCAGGTGGAACATTGTTACACTATCACTTGAGGCATCATGCAGTTAGTTGTGTAATTTGTAATGTAATTAATAACACTATTTTTCGTTTACACAGTATTATGTTAAGTATACGTATAGATAAACTATGTAGCTGCATACATCACTGCTTAGTGTTGTGTCACTTATAGTATAGTACATTAGTAGTAGTATAGTATATACGGCTATGTTGTTTATAGTATCTATTCAAAGACAGCCAAGCTGTAAAAAAACGTGCTGCCCCCAAAAAGGTCATGGTGAAAATAGATGTGAAATCCAAGGTGGCGGCCAAGAAATGGCTGTGATGGTAGGTTAATGCGACAATTCAGGTGAATTTGGTGCCAAGTGGTAGATATCACTTCTTTTTGTATTTGTATACACCAAAGCCGTCTTATGGCCGGCTTTGGGGTTTTTTAAACTGTTTTTTTTTCTTTACTACAGAGAAAGAAGAAAGACATTCAAAGCAGACTGTTTTATATTATTTTATCAGTAATTTTATATTCAAATTTTGAATTATTACATGCCAGTTCTTTTCTAAGGATAACTTGTTTGTAGCCGATCTCCACTGGGTGACTTGAAATGTAGCTGAACCCTCTACATTGTGACATAAAATGTATAGCTGAACTGTCTATGGGATGATTTGTTTGTAGCTGAACTCTGGCTTATTTCTAGCTGATTTCTCTACCTGATGACTTGTTTAAAGCTGAACCCTCCACAAGGTGATTTGTATGTAACTGAACTCTCTGCAGAGTTATTTCTAGCTGATCTCTCTATAGGGTGACTTGTCTGTAGCTGAACTCTCCAAAAGTTAAAGCGTATTTTTAGCTGAACTCACTACAGGGTGACTTGAATTGTAGTTGAATTCAGTCTGTACAGGATGACTTGTTTCTAGCTGATCTCTCCAGTTTGTAGCTGAACTCACTACAGGGTGGCTTATTTGTAGCTGAACTCTCCACAAGTTAAAACGTATTTTTAGCTGAATTCACTACAGGGTGACTAGAATTGTAGTTGAACTCAGTCTGTACAGGATGACTTGTTTCTAGCTGATCTCTCTATAGTTTGTAGCTGAATTCTCTATTATTTGTAGCCGAGCTCTCTACAGGGTGGCTTATTTGTAGTTAAACTCTCTACAGAGTGATTTGTTTGTAGCTGAACTCTCTACAGAGTAATTTGTTTGTCATTACAGGGTAACTTGTATCTAGCTAATCTCTCTTCAGGGTGACCTGAACTCTTTAAAGGATGGTTTGTTTGTAGCTGAACTCTCTACACTACAGGGTAACTTTTTCTAGCTGATCTCTCTACAGTGTGATCTGTTTGTACCTGATCTCTCTACAGGGTGATTTTTTCATAGCCGAACTCTATATATACAAGGTGACTTGTTTTTAGCTGAAAGGTGACTTGTTTCTGGCTGATCTCTCTACATGGTGCCTTTGTTCTAGCTGATCTTTTTACAGGGTGACTTATTTCTAGCTGATGTCGTAGTTGATCTCTCTACAGGGTGATTTGTGTGTAGCTGAATTCTCTGCAGATTTGTTTGTAGCACTCTCTGCAGGGTGTTTTTGTTTGTAGTTGAACTTCCTACAGGGTAACTTTATATTTCCTCTAGCTGATCTCTCTACAGGCCAAGGTGTAGCTGAACTCACTACAGGATGACTTGTTTCTAGCTGTTCTCTCTACAGGGTGACTTGTTTCTAGCTGATCTCTCTAATTTGTTTGTAGCTGAACTCTCTACAAGGTGACTTGTTTTAAGCTGAACTTTGTACAGGGTGACTTGAGGTACATGTAGTTGAACTTTGTACAGGGTGACTTGTTTCTAGTCCCTCTCTCTCTACAGGGTAACTTGTTTCTAGCTGATCTCTCTACAGGGTGACTTGTTTCTAGCTGATCTTTTCACAGGATGATTTGCTTGTAGCTGAACTCTCTACAGGGAATTTGTTTCTAGCTGTTCTCTCAAGTTTGTAGCTGAACTCTCTACAGGTAGCTGATCTTTCTACAGGGTGAGTTGTTTCTAGCTGATATCACTAGGGTGATTTGTTTTTAGCTGAGCTCTTTACAGGGCGACTTGTTTCTAGCTGATCTCTCTACAGGGTGAGTTTTTTCTAGTTGAACTCTCTACAGGGTGATTTGTTTTTAGCTGATCTCTCTACAGAGTGACTTGTTTCTAGCTGAGCTCTCTACAGGGTGACTTGATTGATAAATGCATGGTTATACCAATAACTCTTAAACGAACACCAACACATGCTAATTACATCCTTCATGGAAAACAACTTACTATGGTCGAGCGTGCCAAATACCTGGGGGTATCAATTGACTCCAAGCTATCTTTTAACCAACACATGGACAATGTGTGCAAAAAGACAAACTCTGTGTTAAGTTTTGTAAGGAGGAATTTCACAAACTGCTCACGTAAAATCAAAGAAGATCTGTATCTTACATACGTCAAATCCACTTTGGAATATGCAGCTACAGCTTGGGCACCTTACATTAGACAATCAATTAACAAACTGGAGTCTGTACAAAGACGAGCAGCTTGTTTTGTGATGCATGATTATTACCAAACTAGCAGTGTATCAAAAATGTTATTATGTCTTAACTGGAATACCATGGAAACACACTTCAAACATCTAAGACTTCAGATGTTGCACAAAATTATTCATAATAGCGTGGATGTCTCACTACCTACCTATATAACATATAGAACAAGGCATACCAGGGGCAGTGATCTTAAATTTATACAGCCATACACAGCTATTGACGCATACAAGTACAGCTTCTTTCCTACTTCAATTCGACTATGGAACTATCTACCTAGAGATACTATAAGTTGCAACAACATATGGATTGGATACTTTTAAGGAACATTTAAATAACACTACATTGTAAATTTTTATAACTTAGCCTTAATTATTACATCTATTGTAACATACTCACTCATGCGAGTTCTATAATAATTGCTTGTATAGCTGAACTCTGTACAAGATGATTTGTTTGTGGCTGAACTCTCTATAGGGTGAATTGGTTTCAAGCTGATCTCTCCACAAGGTTTGCTACAGGGTGACTGAGTCACTAGAGCGATTTATTTGTAGCTGCATGGTGACTGTTTTATTAGAGTATCTCGGCAGCTGAATGCTCTATTAGGATGTAAAGTTAAATTGAAATGATACAAAAACCAAAAATGTTGGTAGGCATTTTTGAAATGATTATGAAACCTCAGTTGTCATGCAAGGGACTAAAGTAAATCAGTTGAGTTCCACTATTATATCTTTATACCAATAAAAGATAATGTAGCAATCTGCACTATCTCAAGGAGGATACAATATGAATACTGATGATAGTATAGCACACATAATGTTATCAATTATCAGAGTCAGTGGAACTTTCTACTGACTGAGTAAGATCACTATTTAGTCTGATAAGGACCTGCATGTATTTCATGTATTTCCCAGGTCTTTCTGAATAACGAAATATTGAAACTATTGCAGGTCAATCTTCAAGACTACTTGCTACACTCACACAGTTAGGGTGCAGGCAATTACTCACCTTGTGCACTGCATGCAGAGCAAAATGCCTATCAGATTGTGTAGTGAGCCCTCCAACATTGTAATGTTTAGCTATAGAAGTTAAACAAACCATGCATGGACACAATGTGCCGGCTCACCAGTCATTAAATACATCATTTACCGCAGGTGACCTCTCTTCTTCATTGTTTTTTAAGAGTCCTAAAATTCCTATTTTTCTTTGTACTTGTATATATACATATTGGCTATATGGCACAGCCTTAGTCAATAAAATTATTATCTATACACAACCAAAACACTGCATGCTCAAGAATATACACAGAACCGATTTGCTGAATATACTAACTGCAATAAAGCTGATAAAATTTCATGTTGCATGTTTGTACCTTGTTACACTCACTCCCTACTAATGTTCAAACCAATAAAATGATTTTCTCTCCACTGCATATTTCTTGCTTCTCTCACTTTAATATAAAGAATTGGTTAGAAGAGGGTGTGGCATGTTTCAGTCATTTCTCACCATTCTTGGTGGTATAAAATTGGGGGATTTGCTAAAGTAGTTTAATGCAATTATTAAGCATCTGAAAATTAAAACACACTCACATACTAAACAATCTTTATAATCACCTTATATTTTGCATAATACTTAAACATTTGGTTTGCTAATAATGAGTCAATAGACATGGTATAGAGAAGGTATAGTGCACGCAGTACAAGATATCTATTGGGCAGTGTGATAATATCTTTGTGGTAATCGTCACTGCTAAGTGCAAGACTTTGTTTGGTGGAGTTAGAGGTTTATTGTAATACTGTTCAACCCTACTTCATCACGCAGACAATGATGTTTATATTATTAACTTCAATAGAGAGTTATTCCTTTGCTAACAGTTTAGCTTTCATTACTTAACTGAGAGCACCATAATTACTTGTCATTACAATGTAGCAAATGCCAGCAGCAAGTTTAGAAGTGACTCTATACTTCTAACACTATATGTATACAGCTAAGTGTATGTATGTGACTATAGTAAGTAGCTAAGTGTATGTAGAGAACTAATGTGACTATAGTAAGCAGCTAAGTGTATGTAGAGAACTAATGTGACTATAGTAAGCAGCTAAGTGTATGTAGAGAACTAATGTGACTATATAGTAAGCAGCTAAGTGTATGTAGAGAACTAATGTGACTATAGTAAGTAGCTAAGTGTATGTAGAGAACTAATGTGACTATAGCAAGTAGCTAATTGTATGTAGAGAACTAATGTGACTATAGTAAGTAGCTAAGTGTATGTAGAGAACTAATGTGACTATAGTAAGCAGCTAAGTGTATGTAGAGAACTAATGTGACTATAGTAAGCAGCTAAGTGTATGTAGAGAACTAATGTGACTATATAGTAAGCAGCTAAGTGTATGTAGAGAACTAATGTGACTATAGCAAGTAGCTAAGTGTATGTAGAGAACTAATGTGACTATAGCAAGTAGCTAAGTGTATGTAGAGAACTAATGTGACTATAGTAAGTAGCTAAGTGTATGTAGAGAACTAATGTGACTATAGCAAGTAGCTAAGTGTATGTAGAGAACTAATGTGACTATAGCAAGTACCTAAGTGTATGTAGAGAACTAATGTGACTATAGCAAGTAGCTAAGTGTATGTAGAGAACTAATGTGACTATAGCAAGTAGCTAAGTGTATGTAGAGAACTAATGTGACTATAGCAAGTAGCTAAGTGTATGTAGAGAACTAATGTGACTATAGTAAGCAGCTAAGTGTATGTAGAGAACTAATGTGACTATAGTAAGTAGCTAAGTGTATGTAGAGAACTAATGTGACTATAGTAAGCAGCTAAGTGTATGTAGAGAACTAATGTGACTATAGTAAGCAGCTAAGTGTATGTAGAGAACTAATGTGACTATAGTAAGCAGCTAAGTGTATGTAGAGAACTAATGTGACTATAGCAAGTAGCTAAGTGTATGTAGAGAACTAATGTGACTATAGTAAGCAGCTAAGTGTATGTAGAGAACTAATGTGACTATAGCAAGTAGCTAAGTGTATGTAGAGAACTAATGTGACTATAGTAAGTAGCTAAGTGTATGTAGAGAACTAATGTGACTATAGTAAGCAGCTAAGTGTATGTAGAGAACTAATGTGACTATAGCAAGTAGCTAAGTGTATGTAGAGAACTAATGTGACTATAGTAAGTAGCTAATTGTATGTAGAGAACTAATGTGACTATAGTAAGTAGCTAATTGTATGTAGAGAACTAATGTGACTATAGCAAGCAGCTAAGTGTATGTAGAGAACTAATGTGACTATAGTAAGTAGCTAATTGTATGTAGAGAACTAATGTGACTATAGCAAGTAGCTAAGTGTATGTAGAGAACTAATGTGACTATAGCAAGTAGCTAATTGTATGTAGAGAACTAATGTGACTATAGCAAGTAGCTAAGTGTATGTAGAGAACTAATGTGACTATAGCAAGTAGCTAATTGTATGTAGAGAACTAATGTGACTATAGCAAGTAGCTAAGTGTATGTAGAGAACTAATGTGACTATAGCAAGTAGCTAAGTGTATGTAGAGAACTAATGTGACTATAGTAAGCAGCTAAGTGTATGTAGAGAACTAATGTGACTATAGTAAGTAGCTAATTGTATGTAGAGAACTAATGTGACTATAGCAAGTAGCTAAGTGTATGTAGAGAACTAATGTGACTATAGTAAGCAGCTAAGTGTATGTAGAGAACTAATGTGACTATAGTAAGCAGCTAAGTGTATGTAGAGAACTAATGTGACTATAGTAAGTAGCTAATTGTATGTAGAGAACTAATGTGACTATAGTAAGCAGCTAAGTGTATGTAGAGAACTAATGTGACTATAGTAAGTAGCTAAGTGTATGTAGAGAACTAATGTGACTATAGCAAGTAGCTAATTGTATGTAGAGAACTAATGTGACTATAGTAAGTAGCTAAGTGTATGTAGAGAACTAATGTGACTATAGTAAGCAGCTAAGTGTATGTAGAGAACTAATGTGACTATAGTAAGCAGCTAAGTGTATGTAGAGAACTAATGTGACTATATAGTAAGCAGCTAAGTGTATGTAGAGAACTAATGTGACTATAGCAAGTAGCTAAGTGTATGTAGAGAACTAATGTGACTATAGCAAGCAGCTAAGTGTATGTAGAGAACTAATGTGACTATAGCAAGTAGTTAAGTGTATGTAGAGAACTAATGTGACTATAGCAAGTAGCTAAGTGTATGTAGAGAACTAATGTGACTATAGCAAGTAGCTAAGTGTATGTAGAGAACTAATGTGACTATAGCAAGTAGCTAAGTGTATGTAGAGAACTAATGTGACTATAGTAAGCAGCTAAGTGTATGTAGAGAACTAATGTGACTATAGTAAGTAGCTAACTGTATGTAGAGAACTAATGTGACTATAGTAAGTAGCTAATTGTATGTAGAGAACTAATGTGACTATAGCAAGTAGCTAAGTGTATGTAGAGAACTAATGTGACTATAGTAAGCAGCTAAGTGTATGTAGAGAACTAATGTGACTATAGCAAGTAGCTAAGTGTATGTAGAGAACTAATGTGACTATAGTAAGTAGCTAATTGTATGTAGAGAACTAATGTGACTATAGCAAGTAGCTAAGTGTATGTAGAGAACTAATGTGACTATAGTAAGCAGCTAAGTGTATGTAGAGAACTAATGTGACTATATAGTAAGCAGCTAAGTGTATGTAGAGAACTAATGTGACTATAGTAAGCAGCTAAGTGTATGTAGAGAACTAATGTGACTATAGTAAGTAGCTAATTGTATGTAGAGAACTAATGTGACTATAGTAAGCAGCTAATTGTATGTAGAGAACTAATGTGACTATAGTAAGTAGCTAATTGTATGTAGAGAACTAATGTGACTATAGTAAGTAGCTAATTGTATGTAGAGAACTAATGTGACTATAGTAAGTAGCTAATTGTATGTAGAGAACTAATGTGACTATAGTAAGCAGCTAAGTGTATGTAGAGAACTAATGTGACTATAGTAAGTAGCTAACTGTATGTAGAGAACTAATGTGACTATAGTAAGTAGCTAATTGTATGTAGAGAACTAATGTGACTATAGCAAGTAGCTAAGTGTATGTAGAGAACTAATGTGACTATAGTAAGCAGCTAAGTGTATGTAGAGAACTAATGTGACTATAGCAAGTAGCTAAGTGTATGTAGAGAACTAATGTGACTATAGTAAGTAGCTAATTGTATGTAGAGAACTAATGTGACTATAGCAAGTAGCTAAGTGTATGTAGAGAACTAATGTGACTATAGTAAGCAGCTAAGTGTATGTAGAGAACTAATGTGACTATATAGTAAGCAGCTAAGTGTATGTAGAGAACTAATGTGACTATAGTAAGCAGCTAAGTGTATGTAGAGAACTAATGTGACTATATAGTAAGCAGCTAAGTGTATGTAGAGAACTAATGTGACTATAGTAAGTAGCTAAGTGTATGTAGAGAACTAATGTGACTATAGCAAGTAGCTAAGTGTATGTAGAGAACTAATGTGACTATAGTAAGCAGCTAAGTGTATGTAGAGAACTAATGTGACTATAGTAAGCAGCTAAGTGTATGTAGAGAACTAATGTGACTATAGCAAGTAGCTAAGTGTATGTAGAGAACTAATGTGACTATAGTAAGTAGCTAATTGTATGTAGAGAACTAATGTGACTATAGTAAGCAACTAAGTGTATGTAGAGAACTAATGTGACTATAGTAAGTAGCTAATTGTATGTAGAGAACTAATGTGACTATAGCAAGTAGCTAAGTGTATGTAGAGAACTAATGTGACTATAGCAAGTAGCTAATTGTATGTAGAGAACTAATGTGACTATAGTAAGCAACTAAGTGTATGTAGAGAACTAATGTGACTATAGTAAGTAGCTAATTGTATGTAGAGAACTAATGTGACTATAGCAAGTAGCTAAGTGTATGTAGAGAACTAATGTGACTATAGTAAGTAGCTAATTGTATGTAGAGAACTAATGTGACTATAGTAAGTAGCTAAGTGTATGTAGAGAACTAATGTGACTATAGCAAGTAGCTAAGTGTATGTAGAGAACTAATGTGACTATAGTAAGCAGCTAAGTGTATGTAGAGAACTAATGTGACTATAGTAAGCAGCTAAGTGTATGTAGAGAACTAATGTGACTATAGCAAGTAGCTAAGTGTATGTAGAGAACTAATGTGACTATAGTAAGCAGCTAAGTGTATGTAGAGAACTAATGTGACTATAGCAAGTAGCTAAGTGTATGTAGAGAACTAATGTGACTATAGTAAGTAGCTAATTGTATGTAGAGAACTAATGTGACTATAGTAAGTAGCTAATTGTATGTAGAGAACTAATGTGACTATAGTAAGTAGCTAATTGTATGTAGAGAACTAATGTGACTATAGCAAGTAGCTAAGTGTATGTAGAGAACTAATGTGACTATAGTAAGCAGCTAAGTGTATGTAGAGAACTAATGTGACTATAGCAAGTAGCTAAGTGTATGTAGAGAACTAATGTGACTATAGTAAGCAGCTAAGTGTATGTAGAGAACTAATGTGACTATATAGTAAGCAGCTAAGTGTATGTAGAGAACTAATGTGACTATAGTAAGCAGCTAAGTGTATGTAGAGAACTAATGTGACTATAGTAAGTAGCTAATTGTATGTAGAGAACTAATGTGACTATAGTAAGCAGCTAATTGTATGTAGAGAACTAATGTGACTATAGTATGTAGCTAATTGTATGTAGAGAACTAATGTGACTATAGTAAGTAGCTAATTGTATGTAGAGAACTAATGTGACTATAGTAAGTAGCTAATTGTATGTAGAGAACTAATGTGACTATAGTAAGCAGCTAAGTGTATGTAGAGAACTAATGTGACTATAGTAAGTAGCTAACTGTATGTAGAGAACTAATGTGACTATAGTAAGTAGCTAATTGTATGTAGAGAACTAATGTGACTATAGCAAGTAGCTAAGTGTATGTAGAGAACTAATGTGACTATAGTAAGCAGCTAAGTGTATGTAGAGAACTAATGTGACTATATAGTAAGCAGCTAAGTGTATGTAGAGAACTAATGTGACTATAGTAAGCAGCTAAGTGTATGTAGAGAACTAATGTGACTATAGTAAGTAGCTAATTGTATGTAGAGAACTAATGTGACTATAGTAAGCAGCTAATTGTATGTAGAGAACTAATGTGACTATAGTATGTAGCTAATTGTATGTAGAGAACTAATGTGACTATAGTAAGTAGCTAATTGTATGTAGAGAACTAATGTGACTATAGTAAGTAGCTAATTGTATGTAGAGAACTAATGTGACTATAGTAAGCAGCTAAGTGTATGTAGAGAACTAATGTGACTATAGTAAGTAGCTAACTGTATGTAGAGAACTAATGTGACTATAGTAAGTAGCTAATTGTATGTAGAGAACTAATGTGACTATAGCAAGTAGCTAAGTGTATGTAGAGAACTAATGTGACTATAGTAAGCAGCTAAGTGTATGTAGAGAACTAATGTGACTATAGCAAGTAGCTAAGTGTATGTAGAGAACTAATGTGACTATAGTAAGTAGCTAATTGTATGTAGAGAACTAATGTGACTATAGCAAGTAGCTAAGTGTATGTAGAGAACTAATGTGACTATAGTAAGCAGCTAAGTGTATGTAGAGAACTAATGTGACTATATAGTAAGCAGCTAAGTGTATGTAGAGAACTAATGTGACTATAGTAAGCAGCTAAGTGTATGTAGAGAACTAATGTGACTATATAGTAAGCAGCTAAGTGTATGTAGAGAACTAATGTGACTATAGTAAGTAGCTAAGTGTATGTAGAGAACTAATGTGACTATAGCAAGTAGCTAAGTGTATGTAGAGAACTAATGTGACTATAGTAAGCAGCTAAGTGTATGTAGAGAACTAATGTGACTATAGTAAGCAGCTAAGTGTATGTAGAGAACTAATGTGACTATAGCAAGTAGCTAAGTGTATGTAGAGAACTAATGTGACTATAGTAAGTAGCTAATTGTATGTAGAGAACTAATGTGACTATAGTAAGCAACTAAGTGTATGTAGAGAACTAATGTGACTATAGTAAGTAGCTAATTGTATGTAGAGAACTAATGTGACTATAGCAAGTAGCTAAGTGTATGTAGAGAACTAATGTGACTATAGCAAGTAGCTAAGTGTATGTAGAGAACTAATGTGACTATAGTAAGCAGCTAAGTGTATGTAGAGAACTAATGTGACTATAGTAAGTAGCTAATTGTATGTAGAGAACTAATGTGACTATAGCAAGTAGCTAAGTGTATGTAGAGAACTAATGTGACTATAGTAAGCAGCTAAGTGTATGTAGAGAACTAATGTGACTATAGTAAGCAGCTAAGTGTATGTAGAGAACTAATGTGACTATAGCAAGTAGCTAAGTGTATGTAGAGAACTAATGTGACTATAGTAAGTAGCTAATTGTATGTAGAGAACTAATGTGACTATAGTAAGCAACTAAGTGTATGTAGAGAACTAATGTGACTATAGTAAGTAGCTAATTGTATGTAGAGAACTAATGTGACTATAGCAAGTAGCTAAGTGTATGTAGAGAACTAATGTGACTATAGCAAGTAGCTAATTGTATGTAGAGAACTAATGTGACTATAGTAAGCAACTAAGTGTATGTAGAGAACTAATGTGACTATAGTAAGTAGCTAATTGTATGTAGAGAACTAATGTGACTATAGCAAGTAGCTAAGTGTATGTAGAGAACTAATGTGACTATAGTAAGTAGCTAATTGTATGTAGAGAACTAATGTGACTATAGTAAGTAGCTAAGTGTATGTAGAGAACTAATGTGACTATAGCAAGTAGCTAAGTGTATGTAGAGAACTAATGTGACTATAGTAAGCAGCTAAGTGTATGTAGAGAACTAATGTGACTATAGTAAGCAGCTAAGTGTATGTAGAGAACTAATGTGACTATAGCAAGTAGCTAAGTGTATGTAGAGAACTAATGTGACTATAGTAAGTAGCTAATTGTATGTAGAGAACTAATGTGACTATAGTAAGCAACTAAGTGTATGTAGAGAACTAATGTGACTATAGTAAGTAGCTAATTGTATGTAGAGAACTAATGTGACTATAGCAAGTAGCTAAGTGTATGTAGAGAACTAATGTGACTATAGCAAGTAGCTAAGTGTATGTAGAGAACTAATGTGACTATAGTAAGTAGCTAAGTGTATGTAGAGAACTAATGTGACTATAGTAAGTAGCTAAGTGTATGTAGAGAACTAATGTGACTATAGTAAGTAGCTAATTGTATGTAGAGAACTAATGTGACTATAGTAAGTAGCTAATTGTATGTAGAGAACTAATGTGACTATAGTAAGCAGCTAAGTGTATGTAGAGAACTAATGTGACTATATAGTAAGCAGCTAATTGTATGTAGAGAACTAATGTGACTATAGTAAGCAGCTAAGTGTATGTAGAGAACTAATGTGACTATAGTAAGTAGCTAAGTGTATGTAGAGAACTAATGTGACTATAGTAAGTAGCTAAGTGTATGTAGAGAACTAATGTGACTATAGCAAGTAGCTAAGTGTATGTAGAGAACTAATGTGACTATAGTAAGCAGCTAAGTGTATGTAGAGAACTAATGTGACTATAGTAAGCAGCTAAGTGTATGTAGAGAACTAATGTGACTATAGCAAGTAGCTAAGTGTATGTAGAGAACTAATGTGACTATAGTAAGTAGCTAATTGTATGTAGAGAACTAATGTGACTATAGTAAGCAACTAAGTGTATGTAGAGAACTAATGTGACTATAGTAAGTAGCTAATTGTATGTAGAGAACTAATGTGACTATAGCAAGTAGCTAAGTGTATGTAGAGAACTAATGTGACTATAGCAAGTAGCTAAGTGTATGTAGAGAACTAATGTGACTATAGTAAGCAGCTAAGTGTATGTAGAGAACTAATGTGACTATATAGTAAGCAGCTAAGTGTATGTAGAGAACTAATGTGACTATAGTAAGCAGCTAAGTGTATGTAGAGAACTAATGTGACTATATAGTAAGCAGCTAAGTGTATGTAGAGAACTAATGTGACTATAGTAAGTAGCTAAGTGTATGTAGAGAACTAATGTGACTATAGCAAGTAGCTAAGTGTATGTAGAGAACTAATGTGACTATAGTAAGCAGCTAAGTGTATGTAGAGAACTAATGTGACTATAGTAAGCAGCTAAGTGTATGTAGAGAACTAATGTGACTATAGCAAGTAGCTAAGTGTATGTAGAGAACTAATGTGACTATAGTAAGTAGCTAATTGTATGTAGAGAACTAATGTGACTATAGTAAGCAACTAAGTGTATGTAGAGAACTAATGTGACTATAGTAAGTAGCTAATTGTATGTAGAGAACTAATGTGACTATAGCAAGTAGCTAAGTGTATGTAGAGAACTAATGTGACTATAGTAAGCAGCTAAGTGTATGTAGAGAACTAATGTGACTATAGCAAGTAGCTAAGTGTATGTAGAGAACTAATGTGACTATAGCAAGTAGCTAAGTGTATGTAGAGAACTAATGTGACTATAGCAAGTAGCTAAGTGTATGTAGAGAACTAATGTGACTATAGTAAGCAGCTAAGTGTATGTAGAGAACTAATGTGACTATAGCAAGTAGCTAAGTGTATGTAGAGAACTAATGTGACTATAGTAAGCAGCTAAGTGTATGTAGAGAACTAATGTGACTATAGTAAGTAGCTAAGTGTATGTAGAGAACTAATGTGACTATAGTAAGTAGCTAAGTGTATGTAGAGAACTAATGTGACTATAGTAAGTAGCTAATTGTATGTAGAGAACTAATGTGACTATAGTAAGTAGCTAATTGTATGTAGAGAACTAATGTGACTATAGTAAGCAGCTAAGTGTATGTAGAGAACTAATGTGACTATATAGTAAGCAGCTAATTGTATGTAGAGAACTAATGTGACTATAGTAAGCAGCTAAGTGTATGTAGAGAACTAATGTGACTATAGTAAGTAGCTAAGTGTATGTAGAGAACTAATGTGACTATAGTAAGTAGCTAATTGTATGTAGAGAACTAATGTGACTATAGCAAGCAGCTAAGTGTATGTAGAGAACTAATGTGACTATAATAAGTAGCTAATTGTATGTAGAGAACTAATGTGACTATAGCAAGTAGCTAAGTGTATGTAGAGAACTAATGTGACTATAGTAAGTAGCTAATTGTATGTAGAGAACTAATGTGACTATAGCAAGCAGCTAAGTAGTAAATCTGCTGTGATACTTCTTCAGATGATCAACTCCAGTTGGACTCGATGCTTGACTGTCGTCAGTGACAAGTTGGTCATTCCACTGAACAGGTAGATTCATTTCTACAACTCGTTCACCACCAACATGATTGCTTTGTTTATTATCAACAACATTATTAACAATAATGTAATCATCTTGATCATCAACATGATTGTCTTGTTCATCATTGTCATCAACATGTTCATCATCAACATGTTCATCGTCCTCAGAGTTATTGTTACTGCTATCATCCGTGTCCAATAAACGTGCTGGCATTGCATCATCATCTTCTGTAGGAACAGTTTGATATGATGTGGAAAGTTGAAACAAGAAGATCTTCACCCTGTTGACACGTGGAAAACACCACTTGATTGTATGATAGGAAACAAACACTAAAAAGTATATCAATGGAATGTATAGTAAAATCAGTTGAATCCACAATGATGTTTGTGGTGTGGACAAGTACACTTCAACACTGAATAAGTTGTACAGTGCTAATCCATTTGTGGCTACAAGTATAGCAACAATGAAACCATCCAAAATGTTGTACCTCTTCTTCTTATAAGGTTGGCAGACAAAATGTATCAACATGACCGAGAGATAGAATCCTTGTTGGTAGATCAATCTTGTTGCTAACTTCCAGGTAAAGGTCAAAACTGCTAATGCCATTGCACGATACAAGAAGTATAGGCCAGCAAAGAAACGATATTTATCTTTATAGCAACTTTGAAATGCATCAAAGAATGGAGCACACTTGTCCATTGGTTTAATGATCAGCTTTTTGAACATCCACTTGTCTTGGCAGTTCAGTTTAGTAATGAGGTTAGGGAGTAATGGATAAGACAACAGAAGTAGTGGGGGCAGTAATACAATCGTGAATAATGATACAAAACCCACAGCAGCATAAGGCACATGATCCTTATGCAAATAGTGCATTGTTCCATCCAGTCGGGCTACATTACGGATGTCAGTCCCATTTACACCATACAGTGTGGTTGAAGCCAATAGTAGACTGGTAACCACAGTCACTTTAGCATATGACAATACCAAAAATGTGGTAAGACCATGAATGATGGAATTCTTGACTGACCAACTTCGTCTAAACACAATAAACATTCTCTCAGCTTTCAGGATGCACCTCCTAAGCACATCAATATTAGAGAGCACTAGACGATTACTCAACCATGGTATAATACTGTAAAACAGTATAAACAATACTACAGGGTAGAAGGCTGGAATGTATTCTAATATCAACACCTTCATAGTGGTGTTAACATAATATGCACAAAATTTTGGTACCAGTACTTCAAAGAAGTTCAAGTTCCATACACCATAAGGAAAGTAATATGCACTATAAAATTGTTGCCGTCCATCTTCTGTTAAACCGGTAATGTTTCCACTGGCATACAGTCCTTCTGAATTAATGATTTGACTAAACAGTATGTAAGAATTTAATGGACCATTCACTAGGCTGATGTTAAAGAATATTAATACAAGCATAAAAATTGTAAAAGGAACGTATTTTAGTAAAATCAGCAATAGAATTCGGTGACCTTTGTGGTAACCATCACTGCAGTTGTAACATTCAAAAGTTGGAAATTTGGTACTCACATAATATCCAGGTTTGCATCTGCCACATAGTTCACGATGTCTATTATAGCACTGAGTATTTGATATATTCTTATCAGCTTCTTTTGAAAGCTCAGCTGGAAGTTTATAATACGCTTTAGTGTTGATGCAGTAACCTACTGGACAATCTGCAGTCACAAACTTCAAGCTTTCATTTACTTCAATGATGCCACCCCAAATGTGTGCATGCATATATGCTATCAGTTTAGTTCGGTCACATTGATAGAGTCCATAGTAACTATTAGTAGAACAAGTACATTGACCATATGTACCATTGTGAGGAGTCGTAGCATTGTCATAATAGAACCCTGGGGGACAGTCACTAAGTGTAATATTGATGGTAATTGACCATGGTCGACCATTTACTGTCTGCAACTGAAGTGATATATTTGACTTGAGGACACCAAACAGTTTAACTTTATTGTCTGAGATGTATTTAGTGGTACTGTCCACTACTGAAACATTAGGGTTTAATGTTTGCACAAAGAATACTGGGTTTACCTGATTACCAACTTCATCCCGAGAAGTGATATTCAGTTGATACAGCTTGCCTGGTGGTATTTGCACTGGATTAGTTTTATTAATAGAAATTTTGATATTAATAGCATCTGTCATAGAGTTATTTGCAGTGTGAGATTGTGGGTCATTATTGTAATGAAATGTTCCATTAAACACTTTATTAACAGTTGACTGGTCAACATTACTACTACCAGGGAGGTTTCCCCATACACAGGGTAATAGTGTAGTAGAAAATATTGACTTATTCTGTAAGTCATGATTATCTTCAAATTGTACACTAGTATTCCAGTTAAACTGTTCTGCGCTAGTGTCATAATAAAAAAGGAAACACTTTTGGGTACTAATGAAATCTCGTTCACTGTTTGAAACATAATATATAGCTCCTCCTTTGCTGTATGCTTGGTTAGCAGTAAACTTCAAGTTGGCATTATAGTCCAGTATAAGAAATGCATTACCCAATAATGCAATAGCACCTCCATTAGTGCCAACATTGTGGTGAAATGTTGTTATGCTGTCATTACTAAACATAAAATGTGTAGCAGACCCTGCCAAGGCACTACCAGTGTTGTTCACAAACATGTTGTCACCAGTAAAATTAATAGGAAAGTTGTCAGAGTAAATAGCTCCAATACCAACTGGTGTATTATAATTATTAGAATAGTGATTAGAATTATATGTGAAATTACAATTTTTGACTATAGCAACTGGGGTGATACCTAATGGAAACGGATGAGCTGCAATGTCAATACCACTTCCTGTTCTAGCTCTGTTTCCAAACCATGTGCAATTTATAAATCGAATAGAATTAGTTGCAACAGTTTGTGTATCCTCTTTAGTTATTCTATATGACACACCCCCTCCATAATAAGCTGAGTTGCTCTTAAAGACACACTGTTCAATTATGATGTGATTTGAAGTGACATTCATTCGTGATCGTGCATCAGAAAATAACAGAGCAATTCTCATCCCTCCTCCACCTGTATTGACAGACAAAAGAGTATCATTCATATGACACCAATTGTTAATGAAAACACTATTCCGGATGCAAAGGTGATTTCCAGCAGAATTATCAACTATGTCAGAATGAAATCCAGCTCCCCAAATTGCATAATTGTCACTGAAGTGACAGCAATCAATGGTAATACTGTTGTTGATGGCAAAACCTTTTAGAAACACAGAAAGGCCTCCACCTCGACCAAACTGTTGGTTACCAAAACCATAGGCAGTGTTAGCATAAGTTGTAGTACTAGTCAGCAGTGAACTAGCTGTAGCCTTGTTTGAATGAAATCTGCATTTGTAGAATCTAATAGTTGTATTAGCATGTACTTTGGTTGAGTTACAAGATGTGTTTGGCAATCCAGCCATACCTGGTGTACAATATGTGAACTCCACAGAAAATCCTCCTCCACCAGGATTGTCACGATCATATTCAGAGACTGAGTTATTAGCAAATAAGGAGTTAGTCACACTGACACACCCAGTCACATCATACATAGCAACTCCCATTCCAATACTGTTGCTAACTATGACATCATCAATAATGACATCTTCAACTTTCAAGTAGTAGAGTGCAGCACGGAATAATAGTGTTTCATTACCTGGGCCATTTATTGTAGTACTATTTCTTTTCTGTCCACATCCTAATATGGCCAGTCCACTAATGGATATATTGTTAGCATCTACAAAGCCAAATCCACTACCATTACTAATGGTGTTATTGCACTGTACTATAGTACCATCAGCACCATCACCAGTAATGGAGACATGACTAAATGTTAGTGTAGTATTAGTAGTGTTGTGAGAATAAGTTCCATTGAGAATATGAACAAGTGTATTATTTGTTATACCCTTCAGAGCTTGGTACAGTGTTTTACAAGGATGACTACCATCCTTACTTGTACCACTGTTGATACATGAGTCATCATCTTTACCATGATCACTGTCTACTGTGATCAGCTTCTGTTGACTTGGGCTGAACAGTACTGATACAACCAGTACAGAAATAATCATCATGTAGTTCATGTTGGTCCTACAACAACATCACAGTATGATACCCTACAAGTCATAAAAAAGATTAGCCTGAACATTTTTTTGAGGGGAAAATACTTTCAAGCTGAGTCACACACAGTTAGGTGCGTGTGTGTTATATAAATGTTGTACAATACATACACTAGCTTTTCCCTTTGATAGAAGATGTGAAAGTAGGATATACACATACATACATCCATGCATACACACATAGCTACATACATACATACATACATGCATGCATGCATGCATGCATGCATCCATACATACATACATACATACATACATACATACATACATACATACATACATACATACATACATACATACATACATACATACATACATACATACATACATACATACATACATACATACATACATACATACATACATACATACATACATACATACATACATACATGCATGCATCCATACACATGCACCCACACACACACACACACATACATACATACATACATATATGCATGTATAGAATCAGGATCAAAACAATAAATGGTTCATATAGGAATGCAACTGCTCTATATTATAGGCAGTTATAGAACACTTTAATAAGCTACAGTTCTATATCAGGTAGTTATAGAACTGCACATGACACATTAGTGCGTGCTTGAGCCTGCTTTGAGTGAACAATCAAGTAGGGATCATAGAAAAAAGTAGTGAAGCAAGGGAGATCACCTGCACCTAAAGATATACTAGTGGACATTCAATCCTTAATTCAGTCAATATACTCATGGGAATTGAACGTCCACTAGTAAATCTTCAGGTGTAGGTAACCTCCCCTGCTTCACTACTTTTTCAATGATCCCTAATCAAACTTAAAATTCTTAATTTTTCCTTATACTTGTTTGCTTACTTTTCTGTAACATTGTTATGACTGGTAAACCACACACATTGCATTAGAACGGAAGAAATGGCACCAGGCTTATTGTTTTCATCTGAACGTGTGTCCCACCACCCATTACTGAATTAACAAAGCGGCCATTAAATATTCGTTTTCAGCTATGTTACACAACATTACAAATGAGGAACATTATGAGATGGACCTCAGCAATCAATTATGCAATCCAGTCACAATGGAAAACTTGCCCATCAAACTTAGGAAAGTCATCATGTGGTGTTACCGTGAATCTACACCTTGCGCTGTCAGCACATGGAACACAAAGGAGAAAAGGCATCTGACTGGCTGAAGTGACATCAAACAGTGAATAATCAAGGGTGTTATATACTATTCAGTGGACTGAACTACTGGACTAGAACACTGGACTGACATATTTTTGGTTTTTTTGCACATTCTATGGTTGGATTTATGGAGTTTTACTGGTATGCACCCTTAGGGCACCTGCAGCCCACTTCTAAATGCTGAAGATGAGCATGCAGTGAAATATGCAAAAACTGTATTTCACTACTGTTCATTATGCCATTATACAGCACTTATTCCTTACCCTGGTGTGTAGAAATGCTGCAGGCAGTGTAGGGAATGTGACAGCAATAGTTAACCAGCAATAAACTTGCCAGTAAACAATATCCTTCAAGATATCCCTCAGAGCAAGCTTGAGAAGTCTCATTAGTCTTACTGCCAGACTTTTGTTTCAGTGCAGGGGCTTAGATTATAACCAACTGTGCTGAAAAATCTCTACTGGTATATAAGCCCCTGCACTGAACTAGTGGTCTGGCCACACAAGACTAGCTTGCTCCTCAAGCTTGCTCTAAGGATATCTTGAAGGATATTGTCTACTGGCAAGTTGATCGCTGGTTAACTATTGCTGTCACATTCCCTACACTGCCTGCAGTGTTACTACACACCATGGTAAGGAATAAGTGCTACATAGTGGCATAATGAACACATATTCCACTGTTTGTCTTCAACATTTAGAAGTGGGCTGCAAGTGCCCTAAGGGTGCTTACTAGCAAGGCTCCATAAATCCAATTATAGAATGTGCAAAAACCAAAAACATGTCAGTCCAGTAGTCCAGTTCAGTGTTCTAGTCCAGTTCAGTGTTCCAGTCCAGTAGTCCAGTCCACTGAATGTAATGCCTGAAAAATCAAGCCCATATCATTAGCCGTTATTGAGTTACGCTACTTTTAAGGCATCAGTCAGTCAGTCAGTCAGTCAGTAAGTCAGTAGAAAATTTCACTAATGTTTTTTTTTAAATTCATAGCAACTTTTTGGAAGCATTTCAGAAGGCACTTTTGAGCTTGGTTATACACCTAACCAGTACTGCCAAGCCACCATGAAGAGGCTGATATTTTTGGCCAGAAATGCCATAATCAGTACTACCGTAGTGCTGGGTACATAGTACATTATAGGCTACTCCAAATAAATTCTCTGTTTCCAGTCCACCATCCACATCTGGTTACTGTCAACTCTAAATTTTGTATTCTTCCATTATTTTTTGCATTCTATACAGGCTCAGTGAAAGCCATTTTGTAACAGTGTCAGCTCACGTGTCAGCAGTGCTATCAAGTTGGCACATTTGTGTTTACTGACAACCTCCAATGGTCAGAGCACTAGCTAAGCCTAACAAAACCTGGGACTTCTTCATCATACTTTTAGGACAAACAATATCCTAATGAAAATCAGATTTCAGTTGCTCTATCGTTGTCAGCTATGGAGTCCATAGGATATACCCATATTGGAACGCATTCAATGCAGGGCAATGCATTGAAAAGCTAAAAGAAGGTAAAAGCTCAAGCATGCTTTTTTATGGTAGTGACAGGCAAATAATAGCTTGAAAAGCTGCCAATCTTTTATAATGGAATAATGGAAATGAACCATGCAAATACTCCATTTACCCTGAAGTGCTTCAAGAGTTATCCTGTGCTATCCTGGTGTGTGCTCCCCTAGTGTTTCCTTAACAGTTAAGCATTGCAAGCTAAGCCTGTTAGCATATCACTCAATCATCTGATCCAGTGCTTCAGGAATTAGTTTTACAACTTGATTTTGGTTCTGGATTACTACAATGATAATCATCATGGAATTTCCAGGGAGCAGTTAAGCACCATTCCTTCTGCAGTATACCTTGCTAGTAAGAAAGTTGCTACTGCTAAGGAGAAGGTTCTATGTGCTGATAAGCTTGAGTCCCTTAGTGTACGGTACAATGTAATTTTAAAGATGCTGCTTCCCTTGAAACATCGACTGATTTATGGAACAGACTGTTACTTGGTTTACATCCTGCATCATTCATCCTGAGGGCCTCCTCTGATACTCTTCCAACCGCAATGAATTTACAACATTGGCGAATTCAGACCAGTTCTACTTGTTTTGTTTTGTTTACTAATGGATGTCCAGAAATACTGTGGTGATACTACTGTTTTTTCTGATATCAATAGTTACAAAGCTATAGTATGCTCACGTTGAGCTGAATCCTGAAAAACAGCTAAAAATTAAAAGTGGATTTTTTCTCAACAGAGTTAACATTTCAGCCAACCAGATGATTATTGGTAACAGCAAAGGTGTCAACAACAGACATGTACGGTTTGGCTCCATTACAAGTTCGGGAAAGGACTGTAATGGACACCGTACTTATATGGCTTTCCCATAGAAAATGTATTGTGAAAATTTTGATTGGCTGTAAATATTATGTCAAACATTTGAACAAAAAGATTTTGAAATATGTTTAGCGGGTCAAGCAGTACTACAAATGGGCCAAATTTCAAGATCGTGTGTAACTGCATCCATGAGTTATTAAATGTTTTTGAGGATTCAGCTCAATGTGAACATACTATAGTGATGCTCCATTCCACCATCTATCTTAACTACTTCATAATCATCTTGATATTGTAATTTCTAGTGAGCAAAGGTGTGAGATCTGACTATTGGAACTTACATGCCCATTTAACTCTGTAGAACACCTCCACGCCGCTTATGAATGCAAGTCCAGCAAGAGTGAATACCAACTATTGATCTCAGAGTTATCAGAGTTAGATCACCTAGGCTATGTCTCTCAGTACTCCACTATTGAAATCAGTTGTTTGGGTCATTATCTTTCAGACTCCATAAGGGCCATACAAGTAGTAACTCAACAGTCTGCGGCTATTTGTAGGACTATTCTGGATAATGCTGCCCATAAAGCAATCAGTTGTTATCAATGAGTTTTTTTGACATGTGATTGTGCTGATTGGAACATTTAATTTGTCTTTTTCTTGTTTGTGTGTTGTACTGTAACTTTATTTATTTTATAGCTACCTTGCCATGTCTATACTGCGCTTTGTGCACATCAGTATAGTTGCAAGTGTCCGAGGTATATGTAATTGTAATTGTATGTGTTTTTTGACATCCTCTCTGCCTGATTTCAGAATGGGAAACAGAGAGTTTATTATTGTTATCAAATTAATTGTTTAAAGGGACACACAAAAGGCAGATTCCTGTACAAGGTGATATCCTTACATACAATCCATACAGTTACAAAACAACAATTATAAAACTAAACAACAAACACAATACAATTACAAAACTAAACAATCACAATACTCTAGAATAGAAACTGTTTCAACCTCGATATGAAATATTTGACCTGGCTTTAGGCATCCACTCTCTGACTACATGTTAAATGGCTTTTCATGTAACTTTGGTTGAGCCATTTGGCAATAGTTAACCATTGGAATGAGCATTGGAGGGTAGATAGTCTCATGCAGCCAACCAACATTTTCCCTTTGTGAGGACTTGAAGAGAGCTTAAAATTACCACACCGACAGTTGCTAGTCTGGTGTCAAATTTGAATCTGAATACTGGGTAGTCAGCAATATGCTGGTGACATGCAGGGGCACAGCCCAAAAGATGCCTACGGATTATACAATATCATAATATATACATTAGTAAAGTATCAGTACAGTTGTAGAAGATTCCTCCGAAAAGTGGGAATTGATTCAGATTCAATTACAGGTGTGGGTAGCTAAATTATTTCAGTCACGAATTGTTCTGGGATAGAAACTGTTCATGTAAAAATTATTTCTGGAGGAAGGAATCATAAAGTGAAGTGGAAGGTACTGGCATGTGAGACGGTTGGTGGTGGGATAATATGAAGGCATTTGTGGAGAGTGGAGCAGACAGATGATGAACAATTTTGTAAAAAGTTGATAGTCTGGCAAAAAGATGACATTCAGCTAAAGTTGGCTATACTAGATGGTGCATGGCAACTAGACTAGTCATAATCAGACAAAACCCAGTGGGCAGCCCATCTCTGTACTTTCTCTAAGGCTTGAACGTTCTTGACTAAGTAAGGGTCCTGAATATTCTAAGATTGGACATACCAGGCTTCTAAAAGCCATGGATTTGAAATCTTCAGAGCACTCATGAAGATTGTGCATAATAAAGTCTAACATTTTAGATGCTTTGGTACATGTGTTATTTATATGAACCAAAAATGATGTGGAGGATGATAGTGTAACTCCCAGGTAGGTGTGCTGGTTAACACTAGATATGTCACAGCCATTGAGTTGGTAGGTAATAGGGATGGTGTCGGTGACCTGCTACATTGTAAGGTTACACACTTGGCTATATTAAATCGCATTTGCCAGGTTTTGGACCAGGAAAGTATGGTGTTGAGATCAGATTGTAGGATACAGTGATCTTTATCAGATTTGGTTATTCACAATCGTCTGCAAACAGTCTTATTGAGGATGAGATATCACCGATGTCATTAATGCAGAGAAATTGGGGCAATTACTTTTTAAAAGTAACTCGTTACATATTACTTGCAACTGAACTATTTAGTTACAGTTACATATTACCCATAAAATAAAGTAACTATTTAATAGTTATACCATGGCCACAAGGGATTTGCCTGATATATATGCCCAAGCCCGAGGGCGAGGGCATATATATCAGGCAAATCCCGAATGGCCATGGTATAAGTAATATATACCACTCTGGCATGCTCACCTAATAGGTGAAGGAAGACAAACCTGAATTCACCACATTACTTTTATACAGAGGCTTGCAAAAATCGATTGTGGGTTTAAATTGTGGGCACAAAAAGAAATGATTGTGGGTTTCACTGTTTGTAGTGATACCATTTTAAACCAAATAACCACTTTGTGGATGAATAAAGTTACCTAAGGTGCTAAAATAAACACTTAGACATATAGGTTGTGAATGTTTGAGGCATCTCAGTTTTCATGCAGTTGAAATGTACTCTGTAGAAAAACAATCCCCACATTGCAAAAATGATTATTTAGTGATGCTTAGTAACTGAACTATGCAATGCTGACTCACTCAATTCTTTTTACTTCACAACAATGCCCCTAACTAAATCAACATGTTTAACTCAAACCCACAATGCAAAACTTAAAGTATCTCTATATAAACAATCAAAGGGAACTGATGCTTTGTAGTTGCCTCAGCATCAAAGGCAGGGCTATATCATGATATTGCCCTGACCACAGGGCGATATTTAGATATTGCCCTGTGGTCAGGGCAATATGTGATATATAACCCTGTGATTTCCTTTGATCTGAGGTGTCAAAGTGGTATATAATAATATTACATATTATATTACTTTGTGTCCATAGCCTTAAGCTGTCATGCGTGAACTATCACCTTATCACTTGACATGATTGTGTTGTTTGACAATGTGTAAATGGTTATAATTGTAAGAAGCTAGTGAATAAGCTTCATTCATTAATTCGAGGTGGCTTTGTTACTTGTTGTAGCTAGGCGTTACTCAATGGATTACTAACAAGATTAGTAACTTCGTTACTTGTAGTAATAAAGTTAGACTCGTTACAGTAGCCTCATTACTTAGGTAACGTGTCACATTTGTAAGTAAAGTAACTTGAGTTATATTACTGGTTTTTATAGCATGTTTCATTATATTACTTGGTTACCACAAAAATAATAATTATTATGTAATGCGCAGGGGCAGATCTAGGATTTCAGAAGGGGGGGTGCTAACATAATGGTTTGTTAGCTAAGAAAAGCAACAGCTGGTTAGCTATAGTGTACGAAGCACACTCAGCATGCGGAGCATGCTCTATCTTGGGTGGTCTGGGATAGTGTTGTTTTAGTATGGAGTTTTAGTTTTAGTTATAGTAATCTTTCTTAATTCTTTTTAGTTATTGATTTAGTTATGGTTATTCACTCTTTGTTGTTTTAGTTTTAGTTATAGTTAAAAACATGAAAACTTTTTAGTTTTAGACACAGTTTTAGTTATGTATCTGAAAACCTTTTAGTTATAGTTTTAGTTGTGCATAAGAAAACCTTGTTTAGCTTTAATAGTAAGCACCAAGTGACTATATTTTATGTGAATGAAACTCTTGTTATAATTTCAGTACCATTTTTCTAGCTTAGTGATACAAAATCTTTGTATTACAAGACCTGTCAATTTTTTATAATATAGATTTGTTTTAGTTACAGTTTTAGTTTTAGTTAACTTAAACATATTCACCTTACTAAAAGTACTTTTAGTTTTAGTTACAGTTAACTGAAACAACACTAGTCTGGGAGCATGTCCCCACAGAAATTTTTTGCAAATTTAGCATTTTCAGTATTAAAATTTGGCAATATTTTTAACTGAAAAATGATGCCAAGTGATTCACAATGCTTTCACAATGCTTGTATAGCATTGTGAGTCACCAAAGTGTAATAATGATGAAATGACACCATTATCCAGAACAGTTGTAATACTAGCTGTCATATAAGGGCGCAGCCAGTAACTAAAAAATTCTTTACATAAATTGAACAGGAAGGAGAGGGATGCAGCTATATATGATCAATACTTGCAATTAATTGTTTGAAATACCTTAATTTAGAGGTACATTGAAGTTAGCAATTTTAGAGTTTGGTCTTTTGCTTATTGATTGCATCAATTCATGAATTTATATGGTAAATTCATCAATCTACAAGATTGCTAAATTTAGTGTATTGCTTGGCTTAAGGTATAGCTAGTGTGCTTTACAGTCCCATGGCTCAAACTATAACGTCCAAACAGTAACAATGAAGAGAGGGCTTGAGAGGGCAAGTATACACTCACCATGCAGTGTGTAGAGTATGCATACGTAGAATTTTCCGGCTAGGGTGATGCTTCCTCTGGAAATTTTTGGAATATAGCTATCACAAGATTCTGAAAGCTACTTTTAACCAAATACTCTATTGTACTGAAAGATTGTGGGGTACAAGATGGATGAGTTCAGTTGTAAGCAATTTAAAAAAAAACAGAATTAAACCTTTAAATGTTATTGGATTATAAGGCAATACATAATATTGTCAAAGACGTACACAGGAATAGATCTTAAGGTCACTGTAGAGATTTAAAATGTACACAAAAATAACTTCAACTTTGTAGTATATATAGTCACAGACTGTTCTGTTACTATGTCAATCTGACTTATTCAACTATATGGCCCATCACCATATTATTTTTTTACAACCAGAGTCAAAAGTCCCTTACAAGTTTTTGGCTATAACTAACCCCTTATAACGTGACAGCGTAAATGCTGTGGTATCATTTGAGCTTATAAAGTTGAGCTTTAAGGGGTTTGGGAGTGCAAACCCTGTATGACATTAAATTTTATTAGCTTCAATTGATGCTATATTCAGATAAATGCAGCATGGAACTTTGGTATACTGATAAAGCAAAAACAAGCAGTTCTCAGATACTACAGCCTTGTTAACTGTATATATATATATATATATATATATATATACATTCTAAGAAATTAATGAGTATGTTAACCCCAGCATCAATGTAGCAACAACTGAAAATACCCACTATAACAATAAACTATTTGACAAAAGTTGTTCTCAGAAAGTGATTAGTAAAAGGCAGGATGTTTGGAGCAATGGTAAGATAGCAGTGCATAGGTCAAGAAAACACACTGGCAACTTCTTGCAATTGAAAAAACATTATGATGGATGTTCTATTAGAGTAGTTGACTGTTCTATTAAAGTATTTCGATTTTTAGCAGCTTTTACATTAAGTCTCACACCATAAGTATAATTTGAACCCCATCTTAGTAATTATAAGTAAACATTAGCCATTCTCCCTCTCTTTCCATCTTTCATTGCCCATGCATACGTATAAGATACAATTGCATCTATACTGCAACTTCCAGAAGCCCCCCAGCCCACACACGGCAAAAGCCCGGAGGGGGGGGGGTTTTAGCACCCCAAGCATCCCTTCTAAATCCGCCCTTGATGCATTACATAAGTAACACATTACCCCCAACACTGGTAAGAAGGTGTCCCCTGGGTGATACCAAAATTCAACAAGTATAAAAACACTGAGTAATTGCCATTCAGTGCGACTCTTTGAGACTTTTGAGCTAGCTAGGTACCCACTCAATTAGAATGTGGCCTTTTATGCCATAAAATTTCAAATTTTTAAGTAGTCTCTGATGGGGAACTGTATCAAAAAGTCAAGCATGATCAGGTCAATTTGATGGTTATGGTCCAGTGCTTGTTGTACCCCCTCAACAAGAGGCTTGGCAGGAATGACCAGGTTGAATACCATACTGAAATTCATTAAGTATGTTGTGCTGTTTGAGGTGGGTCATGATATAGTGACATAGAATGTGTTCCTTTTATTTTGCAGCAGATTGCCACCAAGGGTATGGGACGATAGTTGGAGGGTTGGATCGAGCACTCTTCTTATATACTGGTATCACATTGGCAGTAAACCAATCACTAGGAATTTGTCCGGAAGAAAGAGACTAAGTAACTAGGACAGACAGAGTTGGGGCTATTTCTGTTGAACAGTGTTTTAGTAGCTATGTCAAGTGACCCATGCAGAAATATTTTCAGGTCCAGTGGCTTTGTTAGTATCAAGGTCAGCTAGCAAATTTTGGATGCCATCAAGAGAAAATGATATATGTAAGGCATTTCAGAAAAGGGTGACCAGTACACTCAGGAATGTTGGTTAGGTCTCCATCAGTAAAAACTGAATAAAATTGTTTTAGTGCTTCGGCTTTGTCTTTACTGTTAGTAAGTACTTTGTCATCAGCATGGAGTGGTACAACTCCAGTTTGCCTTCCATTGGCTTTTGATGCATCTCCAGAACTTTTTATGTTGTGTATCAGTGTTACTGTCACAGAGACTTGGCATGGGCAACTCTAACTTCTTTAGTGATTGTGTTTTTAGCAGGCGGTATGCTGACCAGGCACTCTCAGATTGCAGGCGTTTAGCTTTCTTGTATAACCGCTTCTTTTCCTTCATCTTCTGCATAATGTCCTCCGAACAAATTAGAATGTAAGTAATTAGTAAGTAAATTAATTAAGTATAAGTGATTAAGTAATTGAAGGGATCACTGGTGTACAAGTGTTGTAGAGTTGGCGTATTGACAGTAACACTTGGTAAAACATTCCACTGAGGATTACTCGTGGAAAAAAGCTGAACTTGTAGCTATTAACTGTTGAAGATATTGTAACAAATCTTTTGTTGTGACCTCTAGTGATGAGAGAGTTATTACTCATGCATTCTGGGAGTGAAACATCTATTAAACCATTTAAGATTTTATAAAGAACACATAGAGACTGAATATCTCGTCTCTTCTCCAAGCTGTCCCACTGTAAAGTTGATAACATTTCACTAACACTGCTGTATCTGTTAAAATCGGACATTACATATCTGGCTGCTCTCCTTTGAATAGATTCCAATTTGTTCAGTAATATTAATGTTGGTGTATGGGGACCAAACAAAAGCTGCATACTCCAAAATTGGTCTAACATATGTACAATATGCGTCCACTATAATATTCCTCTGACAGAAGTGAGTGTTTCTTCTTATGAATGCTAGGGCTGTATTAGCTCTTTTACAGATACACTCAATATGCTTGTTGAAGGTAAGTTTACTGTTTAATGTGAGTCTTAAGTATTTAGCTTCCTGTACATGGGTAAGCATTTGATCATACAGTGTGTAGTGTGTGACAGTTGGATGCACTTTGTGAGTAATTGTTAAAACAACACATTTAATTGGGTTAAATTGCATAAACCATTTATTTGCCCAATGTTCCAGACAATGTAAATCATTCTGCAGGATATCGGAGTCATGCTTAGAGTGAATTTGGCGATACAATAGACAGTCATCTGCAAGTAGATTTGATAGCTACAGCTGGGTAAGTCATTTATAAAAACAAGGAACAGTTAGGGGCCCAATACAGACCCCTGAGGTACTCCGCTGGTGAAACCGGGTCGGGTCATCCGGGTCACATTTTCTCCGGGTCTGACCCGGTTTACAATTTATCCGGGTCTGACCCGGCTTGGATCACGTGAGAAACGAAATTGTTCGTTTGACGACGTGGAACTTATAAACGCTATCGCGTAGCTCTTTCGTGAGCCACGCCCACTTATCGCATTACCAAAATACGCTCAGCCACGCTCATTTGTTAGTAAGTGTAGTATGTAGCACGAAATTGAGGGTATCTATTGTCAGTAGGTGAAGACCTTTTTTTTTTTTTTGGTCTTCAACCTACAGCTAGGCTGAAGTTGCAATATTTACTCACCACGATTCGAACGCTGAAAATGTAGACTCGTTCGCTCACTCGAGACTAGCCGAAACACGTCTCGGCTTTAATTAATCCAGGTCAATCCGGATCAAATCCGGGTCAGTGGGTCATCCGGGTCAGCAGTAGTGACCCGGTTTCAACGTTGCTGGTAACGTCGACAGCTTCTGAAATAGATGGTTTAGATTATAAGTTTTCTTTGTATGTTTTCATTCGCAGCATCAGTGATCGATTGCTTGTCCCTGGACACTTCACAAAATGCGGGGGCGAGAATAGGGGCGTGGCTATATCATGCGCTTGACCTACAAGCGCATTAGTGCATTATCCCATTTGACTTTAGCTACATGTAATCACACGTTTAGTTTTATAGCTGAGCGGGTTGGCAGTATAACTAGTGTTCGAATCACGAAACATTGCGAGAGCGTGCCCGGCCTAGTACGTTTTTTTTTGTTTTTTTTTTCATAGTCTCTGTTAGAATCGTGTAACACCGGCCTAGTACGTGCAGTAACGCACGGTGTTACACGATTCTAACAGAGACTATGATGCAAACGTCAGTATTGTGGATGATTTTGTCCATTTTGCCACAGATACACCGCTGTATGCGTATAGAATCTATATACATTAGACTCGAGCGGTTAGACCGTTACTGAATACGCAATGGTCAGTGGTCAGAACATAGATATACTAACTATGGTCAGAAAGTCCACAGTGCACACATTCAAACACAATTAATTAACACTTACACGTGGATCAAATGTCAGGAATCAATTGCAAATGTCCCGTTAGCGCCCGGTCCATAAAAAGAATAAAAGTACTTATCAGTGTCACACAACGCGCGCCCTGCGCCTTTTAGGTTTTTACGTTTACCGGTACGCATGTCGGCTATGCGGACTACTTCAAAAATAAAAAATTCTAGGAAATGTGACAATAACACAAAAGAATACAAAGACTACCAAAAACTAATTACAAGAAACTAAACTACATAGTTTACATGCTACACCTACTTAGCTACATTACAAAATCTAGTGTCCTCCGAACAAAGAGCCTAGTGTCTGAGGACCATTTTGGCATTAAGCCACTGATAATTGTTGCAACAATTGCCTCCGAGCCAACTTCCAAGACAGACCATTTTTTATTGTAGTGTGGTCAGCAATTGTAAGAGTGGACAAAGCAAAAGGATACCAAACACCGAATGATTTACATACTAGGGGAATAAAGTCACCTCCATCATTGGTTACAGATTCTAAATAACAATTGTCCTTAGCTTCCTTCTTCTTTATGTCAGCTATTGAACATTTCAACCATCTGGTCAGCATGCCATGCCATTTTTGGGGTTCCACTGAGTGGCTGGCTTGAGGGAAAGCTGCCACAACCTTTATTACACACATCTTTCTACACATGACATTAAGGCCACTTCAACTAAATCTTTTGTTTCTCGGGCCCGACCGACCCTAATATAAAATAATTATGTTAATCACGTGATCACCTTGAAAAGAGTGGCAACACCACGAAGGAGTTGCAAATTTATCTTTAAGCTCTCAAAAAGTATAGGTAACACTAAATATCTCAACATATAACTGCCTACTCGCAAGTGATACAGCAACCGTAATGTAGCTTAGCCACCGTTTGACTCACAATATCACTCTTCAGCTAGCAAAATAGCCTATTTTTATTTTTATTTTACCGACCTACCGACCTTTATTTGGCTGAATTTTGCCCGAGAAACAAAAGATTTAGTTGATGTGGCCTAAGGCCACTCCAAAAAAACTTTAACAAAAAAAATTTAAAATTTAATAAATTCTCTGTTTCCCTTCCTCCTCTCAGGAATATTTGCATGCAGGAGCCAGGAGGTCCATTTCCATTATTCCATTATGAGACTGGCAGCTTTTCAAGCCATTATTTAGTGGGCACAACCATAGCAGCTGCCTAATAACATTTTCAGCTTGTACCTTCATGTTTCATGTAGCAGGAATATCACAAAAACATGCAAGAAAAATTGGAAAATAATGGAATAATACGGAGTAATGGAACTTTTAGAGCTTGTAGTAACCAGATGCAGACGGTGGACCTAGAATTTATTTGGAGTGGCCTAATAGAGGACATGCACATATTATTATTATTACTATTTGGACGAAAAATGATCAATATAATGAGATTGGCGGCTTGCCCAAGAATTTTATGAATCTCAAACAAAATTATGTGTAGCAAATGCAGCTCAGACTGTAAGTCGCCACATGAACTACAGATGGGGCTCTTCATCCCATCGCTCTGGAAAAACTCTCTTAACTCTTTTTATTACAAACTCACCTGAAACCAAGGTCGAAACAGCTGTCTAGCACTCTCGTGCGTACTAAGTGCCTTGTTAGACCTCACTTATGCTAGAATATGTTTGTGCAGTATGGTCTCCCAGGGGTGTACACAAGAATTTTGAAAAGGGGTTTCCACTACAGTTAAGTGACTGTTATATTAGTTTATATTGCCTGACTGCTTTATTATAATTGAGAGTAATGCTACAAGTGTTGCTATCAGGTGAGAAACTATTATTTAACTAAGATATAAGTTTAAAAGTCCTGTTCCATGGTAGATTCCAGATTCTGGAAACCTGAAGTTTCAAATTCTTAATGTTTCAAGTAGTGTGTAAAATCCAAAGGGGTTTCCTGAAACCCCTGGAAACCCCCTCGGTATGCCCCTGTCTCCATACACGACTCATATTATATTACTTTGTGCCCACAGCCTTAAGCTGTCACGTGTGAAACTACCACCTTATCACGTGACATGATTTCGTTGTTGGGCAATGTGCAAATCTTGGTTATAAGTAAGAAGCTGGTGAATAAGCTTCATTCAGTAGGCTTCAATACTTCATTACTCAGTGGATTACCAAAGAGATTAGTAACTTCATTACTTGTAGTAATAATTATTATGTAATATTAGACTCATTACAGTAACTATATTACTTAGGTAACGCGTTACATTTGTAAGTAAAGTAACTTGAGTTATATTACCTGTTTTTATAGCGTATTTCGTTATATTACTTAGGTACCACAAAAGTAATAATATTATGTAATGCATTACATAAGTAACGCGTTACTCCCAACACTGTGGCCTACACAGAACACTTAGCCTGATATAGTCATATAGACTGGATTTATCAGAATGCCTCAAACACTTAGTATATAGTTAAACTTGAAGGGCTTCATTATAACTGAATCAAAGCTGGTTCCAGCATACAGTAGTTAATTAGCCGGATTGCAGTTGCTAATAAAATTACTTGCATGACTTTCAAAAATATTCTGTTTGTTTCTGAGTCATATGTTAGCCATTCAGCATCCGTTTTTACTATATATTACTGATGAGCTCGATTTATCTAACTTACAAAAATTTCCCCAGGGGCTAAGGAACATACCTCATTATAGATAGACACGTTATGCATGCTATGATGTCTTTTTGTCTCACCAATTTCTAGCTACGTCCCTGGTATAGGTAGTCGGCTCGTTTACTCTCGCGTTTACTGTCGATGCAATATGAACTCACCATTTAGAACTTCAAAACTTTAATACAATTACATAGCTAGCACCGGCTCGCATACAGAGGGTGTCTTTATTAGCATGTTAGACGTGCCAGAACAGTCCAGGAAACAGATGTTGATAATGCAGATAGGTAAAATTATTTTAGAAAGTTTTGATTGTGGGTTTAGAGCGAGGAGAATGACTCGAATTTGGTGCTTGATTTTACTAGCGGTGGCGTATCCTTGTATTAGCGTGTTGGAGCAGCAAATAGCTTATCAAGATGTGGTACGGCTAATACACGAGTTCACTTATGCTATGGACCCTGAACAAACAGATGATAAACCTGTGATATATGACACCCCTAAATTATACTCTGATGCACTAGCAAAATACTCCAATACTTTTAGGGGTGACGTGATGAACGATGACGTAATATGTGTGTTAATATTAGGGATCTTCAAGAACTATGCCAACATTATCAAGGACCAATTGGCTGCTACAAGAGGTCATGTTACCAAGGAGTGGGTTGAGTCATACGCAGTGTGGTCAACTACACTTCTGAACATCACCCTGAAGGAAAGATATTATGAACTGAATAGCATAAGATGTTACGATAAGTCACCATTAGAACTTTCCTGTTCTCTAATGCTGCACAAAGTGATGGCTATACTACTGGTGACAGGTGCTGATGTTGAGCAGTTGTACAACTGTCTAATACTGTCAACTGCTAATAGTGACACTAAAGGGTTTGATATTGTGTGGAAAGAGTTATGTCATCAAGAAGACTGCAGTGACGCTTGTGAAGTGTTAAGGCAGCCGTTGCCAGGTGATGTAATCAGTTTGAGGGATATTAACTTGTCATTACTAGATGTTGCTATGTTCCAGTGTAAGATGTCTAAAGTGTGTACTATATTAGATCATGTGATCCTGCCCTTATGTCCCACTGCTGTACATCATGGAGCTCATGTGATCTCTACATTGTTATCACAACATGTTACAACACTAACCATTACTCAACAGTGTACACCATGTAATCTAATGGATGTCATCCTTCATGGCTGCTATGCCAGTCATGGTTGGAGGGTAGGATTCCTCTCAGAGACTGACCATTGTCAATTTCCTTCACTTCAAGTTGAACAATTGACAGTTGAAGTTTTGCACTTATTTGCCGCCATAGGCCAACCACTAGTCATCAAGGGAGTTGGACATGATTGGAGTTTACTGACTAGATGGAGGAGGCATTATTTGGAGGAGCACTATGGCACAATGGAAGTGTTGGTATGTGGCTCACTGCATCAATAGTTTCATAATTGAGGGCAAGTCTGAATTTCACCAACACTTCTTGTGCACTATACTATATAGTATGTGCATACCAAGTAACCTGTGCTTCCATCTGTCTGTCTGCCTGTCTGTCCACTTATTTATAATTGACATGAGCCGTTGTAGACAATCACTGTCATAGCTACAATATGAGGTGCTTCAGCAGGGAACTGTGTCATATTGTATGCTTGTCTGTTCCTGCATTGTGTGTTCTTGTTTATAAGACATATACTCACAGGGTGGATCCATTCCTTATGGGGAGATATTCCAGGAGTCATTTGGGACAGTCAGTGTGGCAGAATTTCTAACTTACATGGATAAGTTTCACAACGAACTACCAGAGGATTATTACAGTAGACCAATCAGAAAGATGATGAGAGCTGCTCTTCCCTTCTATCTGTTTGATGTTGAAGTGTTGCAACGTCACTTCTCTCAGGATTATACCATTCCAGGTAGGGTAGCTGTGAGGATGTCATGGGTGACATGTGTCTTTGTAGATGTGTTTAGAGTGTGGAATGCCACAGAACATCACCAGTTTATTCTTGGCCCTCCAGGTGGAGTGTGTGTGGTGTGGTGGTGTGTGTGTGTGTGTGTGTGTGTGTGTGTGTGTGTGTGTGTGTGTGTGTGTGTGTGTGTGTGTGTGTGTGTGTGTGTGTGTGTGTGTGTGTGTGTGTGTGTGTGTGTGTGTGAGAGAGAGAGAGAGAAGAGACAGCATAGCCAAGTTGCTAAAGCACTACTAACCTGGTAATTAAACGGTTCCAAGTCTCATGCCTAGTTATTCCCAGTTGTTGTAGGACAATTTCACATTGCCCCAATCTATCCATCTATAAATGAGGACTGAGTAGGCCAATGCGAACTATCCATGCCTTGCATACCAGATAGGACATTGAGTGTCCACATGTTGTGGGGTACTAGTCTTGTCCCAGGAACACTGACTCGTTGCACCTGAGTAGTGCACAGGTGGCCTAGGTTGGTGTAACCATGTGGATCCTAGTTGAGATACTGTAATAGAGCAGTCACACACTGAAATACTCTAATAGAGCAATCAAGAATGTTTGCGAGAGATATGATATCAGAAGCCACATGATAATGTGTTGGAGACAACAGAATCAGCCAGTTACCTCAAAGAAAATGTCGGATCACTTCTCAATATTAATTGACTCCATTTTCCAATCTTGATTGCTTTATTAGAGTATTTCAGTGTGCGACTGCTCTATTTGAGACAATTTAGAGCATCTTGCAGAGGATTACGTTGTAGAAGCATTTTGATGCAAACTGACTCGCTTTGAGGTGATAGCCTTCATCAGTTGTTATCCGCTGGTCATTTCCATTCCTAGAAATCCACTTACCCACCACTAGGAGATGGGCGTGGTTGGTAGGACTGTTGAATGTTGCTGTTACTGTAGTTGATCAGGTGCAGAGTTCTACCCAGCTAAATAGAGCGGTAAAACAGTTAGTTTGTGATCAACATCGAAGCCATTTTGTTAATTTTACACATTCTTTTTGCTGCACCAAAGGAAATTTGAGCAAAGTAGAGCAGCACCGCTCTACCACTGTTAAGGGAAGACCCTGAGGTGTAACAGCCTAACATCAGACTAACTGGCCCTGCTTTTCCATTAGTCGGTACTCATGACTCTATCCAGTTCCTTGTCCCTGTGGATTGCTTTATACCCTAATAGATGCCCATTGTGTCATTATTCCCAATGATGTGGGCACTTGTAATTCAGCCATCAATTACACCATTGGAGTGATGTTATTGCTGCCTTGACTATCCACTGTACCTGTTTGACAGTTCGGTAACAGTAGTACTGGCCATGACATCTCACCACTTCTGATCTCAAAGTGAGCTCCTTATGGTTCGGTTAGGGTATAAATAGTGGTAAACCAGCATGGGCTATAAGAAGATTTCAGGTGATCCCCTAGTTAAGATTATTGGGTTAACCCTTTTTTGTAATGGTCTCAACTGGCTTGTAAAATTCCTAACATCGGTACATGTGTGTTTACTGCAGGGTCTGGTGCTCCTTTTCATTTCCACTGCAATGCTATAAATCTTCTAGTTTATGGTCGTAAGAAGTGAGTATAACATGAAGAAGGTGATGTTGTACTCTTTATTATTGTTAGGTGGTTAATGCTACCTCCTGGTCAGGCAATCTACAGTAAATTACATCCTCTGAGACTATACAGTGATCAACACGGTCACATTCTGTCAGACTTGAAGGTTTGTTGTTTGTTTGTCCACTAATACAGGAATATGCTAACCTATCAGCCACTGACCAAACAGTTATAGTTGCTAGTCCCGAACATAGCTATTAGTGATGCCACGATAATTCATGGTATATAATAGTTATACCATGGCTGCAAGGGATTTATACCCGAAGCACGAGGGGTAAGGGACGAGGGGTAAGGGTGTATATATCAGCAAAACCCCAACCTAGTCGTGGTATAAGTGATATTATATCACTCTAGGCACACTCACCTAATAGGTGAATGAACGACTTCAGAGCACTCACCCTGTTTCTTTTAAACATCAGTATCTTACGATTGATAGTGGTTTTAATAACATGGGCTAATAGCTGTTAGAATGTTATTCATGCATCATTATGCTTTACACACAGCACCAGAAAAATTTATTTATTAATACTTTACAGCACAATTGTGATTGTGGGATCTGTTTTTTTTTTTAAATTTATTTTAGTTTTAGAATTTTGTACTACATTAAGCCTACTAACTGTGCTATTGGGATAGTAAGTAATATAATAGTCAGGTATATAAGTTACTCACCTAGTTGTTCTCTTTGTGCATGTTGTTCTGTGGTCTGCTCAATGGCTGACATGTTGACCACACATTGCCGAAACGATTGTTTTACTGATCATTAAATTTTGCTGTTTAATAACTGTCAACTAATCGAAGCAACTACACTGACAACTTGTAAACCCAATCTCATAACTAAATGTTCCGTTTCACTCTATAGCGAGTCAAAGCGTATTGTATCTTTGAACTGGTTGGGCATCTAAGCTATGAGTAAACCACGTTCCCATGAGTGAGTTAAACCCCAAACAGTGCCTTTGAACATCCACACTAAAGCAGTATATATCATGATATATCGTGATATGTAACACTTTCACACCTCAGATCAAAGGAGCCGCCCAGGCTACATTTGCAATGTAGCCCAGTTGGGGACTTTGTCTGGTTTACATCTGGGTAGTGATTATATAGACATTAAGGCCAAATTCGATTGTGGGGATCGATTAATACTCACGTGATTCTAATGTATGACTTGGATTTTACCATGAAAACCACTCATCCTCACTATCCTATGAGTTAAATAATGTAATGCTAAGGTGAGAACTAGTGTTATAGCTTATTCACCAAGCATTTCCACACATTTCCAAATATGGACCACACACCCCATTATGAAGTAACCACTCTAATTTTAGTAAACTCCATAATTATTCCATAAATGACAACATTAAACTTGTGTAACTGAAATTCTCTGTGATGTCTCTGATTGTCCGTTCATCATAACCGAACATAACCAGAATGTGCTGCTAACCCATAATCGACATGCATATATAATATATCCAGTGATTGCACTCGTGAGTGATCATCCTGTGCAGGCTATCAGCCTGATATGGGTGGTAGTGTTACGTATTAACTGTAACACAGGGCACTTTGGGCTTTTACCTGATATGTATGCCCTCGGGCATACAGGCAAAGCCCTCATGTCCATGTTACACTACAGTGGAACCTCAGTTATCTGGACCCCACTTATCCAGATTCTCGGTTAACCGAACTACGGAAATGACTGCTCTATTAGAGTAGTGACTGTTCTATTAGGGTAGTTGATTATACTGAAATTTAAAAAAAATGTTATTTATAGCATAAGTGACCTATTATCGAACGGTACCTATTATCGAACATAAAAATCACGTAACATATTCGGAAGTTTACAATTTTATTCCGCATACCCGTAAGGTGTTTATATGGAGAATTCCAATAGTGTAGCCTATTCTTAATGAGCTTTCCATCCTTTAGAGTTTATGTGTGGACGTCACAGCAGTCTTGATACTCATCACCACTGACGAAGAAATGAAGAAATAGAACACAGGAATCGCCGTGAAAAAAGTACAACTCGAGCGTGACTTTGGCGGCGGAATTGGGCTTACTGTTTGTCATTTACCTGAGAAAAAGATGTATCCATGAAGACTGTACAGAAGGGGTTGTTGTAAACAAGGATAATAACACTGTGTTATTGGTCGTAATGTGCTGATTTTTCACTGTACGCATTTTACACTAAACGATTCGCTGTTGTAACTCACAAGTGCATGCTTGTATCAAAACTATACTTCAGTTACAGTATCATGGTACTTCAGATAACACGTTGATATAATAGTTAAGAGTGTGTAGGTTGCACTGAAGTCACCACAGTAGAAAAGGTGCAAAACATTCGATAATTGATTAACGTAAATTAATGGGCGTTCGATAATAGGTATTGGTGTTCGATAATTCATATTTTACGGAATGCAGAAATCCACTCATAACACGGACACTAATCGGATACTATTACTCAAACTTACATGAGGTATTCTACAAGAAAGGCGCTACCTCCTGGTTAAAAGTCGAGGTTGATACTACTTTCCTGGAGATATTTATGAAGTAAAGTATAAACTTTGTTTGATAATCGGTCACTTACGCTACTACTTTAAGGTTATTTATACTACTTTAAGGTTATTTATGCTACTTTAAGGTTATTTATACTACTTTAAGGTTATTTATACTACTTTAAGGTTATTTATACTACTTTAAGGTTATTTATACACAGTTTCAGCGATATGGACTTTTCAGACTTATGGACTACCCCTGGTTCCAAGGGGTTCGGATAACTGAGGTTCCACTGTATTACATATCATGATATTATATTGTGATGCAAATTGTGGTGATATGATAGTACTTATTATCATGATACAACTATGAAATATAATTAAGGATTGTAATCTGCACTAGAACTGATTTGTACATGTAATCACAAACTGTACTATAATGCTAAATGACTTCAAGTTCCTTATTTGGTATTACAATATCATGGCCAGCCTTTGTTTATAGCTGTTTGAAACCATAAATATGCATCGATAAAGTGAAGATAATTGTATTGTGATCATCGTGATCATTTATCATGATATTAAAAAATTGATATCAATAGACAATAGCTGTGATCAGTAATGGCATGTCATTGTTAAGTGGTTTATGGGTAGTGCTATTAATATGGTGTCATGATTTGTGGCTACTTTCAAGCACATGTTTTATTGTATTTCCATGTATCAGAGTGTATGTAACACGATACTGCTCCCTTTACTGTAGCCATTGGAGTGTGTACAACATGCTGGAGAGATGTTGTATGTCCCTTCTAACTGGGGCCATGCTACTATTAACCTAGATGAGAGTATTGGATTAGCTGTGGAGTTTGAACAACCAAACTGTTAATGATGTGTAGTGTGCGTGATGGCAGTTAAAATGTTATATTGGCATGTAACAGGTTTCATTATGGACGTCAACTTCTTCCATGGTCATGAGTTGTGAAAAGGCACTCCTTCTGCTTCTACTACTAGCACTCCTACTGCTCGGCAAGATATTGAACACTTTAAAGTCTTCATTAGTACAATATTCCTTCAATGTGTGTACCATCTCAATACAATCCTAATAAGGACAATAACAATGATAGTGTGTATGTGTGTACCATCTCAACACAATCCTAATAAGGACAATAATAATGATAGTGTGTTGTGTGTACCATCTCAACACAATCCTAATAAGGACAATAACAATGATAGTGTGTATGTGTGTACCATCTCAACACAATCCCAGTAAGGACAATAATAATGATAGTGTGTATGTGTGTACCATCTCAACACAATCCCAGTAAGGACAATAACAATGATAGTGTGTTGTGTGTACCATCTCAACACAATCCTAATAAGGACAATAACAATGATAGTGTGTTGTGTGTACCATCTCAACACAATCCTAATAAGGACAATAACAATGATAGTGTGTATGTGTGTACCATCTCAACACAATCCCAGTAAGGACAATAATAATGATAGTGTATATCTGTGTACCATCTCAACACAATCCTAATAAGGACAATAACAATGATAGTGTGTATGTGTGTACCATCTCAATGCAATCCTAATAAGGACAGTAACAATGATAGTGTGTACCATCTCAACACAATCCTAATAAGGACAATAACAATGATAGTGTGTTGTGTGTACCATCTCAATACAATCCTAATAAGGACAACAACAATGATAGTGTGTATGTGTGTACCATCTCAACACAATCCTAATAAGAACAATAATAATGATAGTGTGTATGTGTGTACCATCTCAATACAATCCTAATAAGGACAACAACAATGATAGTGTGTTGTGTGTACCATCTCAATACAATCCTAATAAGGACAATAACAATGATAGTGTGTTGTGTGTTTACTACCTCAAATTGTATTGTTTGTTCATCCTTCAAGTTGAACCGGTTAAGAGTCTGTAGATGTCGTGCCACATAATCAGACACATATATTGTGTTGTCTAAAGACAAATAACAAATGTAACATACGGTGGTTATCTCAAATGGTATAGAGTTGTTGGATTAGTACTCTCCAATAATATTATTAGAGGAGTGTGTGGTTTATACAAAATCTGTCTATTCCGATAACAACATACGTACTAGGTGCACTTATAGCCATTGTGTAGGCAAAATCTAGAGTGGTTCCATAGATGACGTGTTTTGGGACTTTCCCTTCAGTTACCCCACATATTACTGGTCCTATGGAAGACAAGAGGATATAGTTACAATTTGGAGGGGAAGAGGTCACCATTGTGGATTGCCATTTTCAGTTTTGGTTCAACATCAGCGTCATCTGTCAATGATCCTTTACCACAGATGGATCCCATGTGAATTGCAGCATCAGCAACTTCAGCAATTGGATCACCAACTTCCATTCCATGTATCCCACTAGCAAACACACCTGAGAGACATCATATATGTAATAGTTATACCACGGGCACGAGTGCTTTGCCTGATATATACGCACAAGCCTGAGGGCAAGAATATATACAGACAAAGCACGAGTGCCCATGGTATAACTAATATGTTCTACTTTAGCATGCAGATTTGCCTAATTGGCTAAATCTTTAGTTGCTATACCCTTCTCTTATATAGGAAACCAAGTAGGCTGTGATTGTGGGATTGAATTTTTGCCAAACAAACTGTGATTGTGGGATTCAATTTTAATACATCAAACCAAGAGTTAATAATAGTAGGCCCTCCCTACTATTATTAACTCTTGATCAAACATAGCAATGTTAAGAGACTAGTGTTAATTATGTTACTTTAATTGCTACATTTACAAAAGCAAAAAAAAAAAACTACTGTTGATGTATTAAAATTGAATCCCACAATCACAGCTTGCTTGCTTCCCTATATATGAGAAGAGAGATAAAGTATAACATCAAAGAAATCTCAGTAATGATTTCTGGATATAGTGTGCACTCCTAGTTAACGAGATATATGCACTAGTACAGTGCATATATCTCATTAACTTTTCTGAACCAGTGCAATATGTGATATATATGCACTGGCTTTCCTTTGATCTGAGGTGTGAAAGTGGTACATATTGCACTGGTTCAGAAAAATTAACGAGATATATGCACTGTACCAGTGCGTATATCTCGTTAAGGCAGTGCAACTCGAGACATTGCACACCTAATAGGAGCACACACTATATCTAGAAATCATTAGATTCCTTTGATGTTATACTGCTGTCCCTCTTCTCTTATATAGGGAATCAAACAAGCTGTGATTGTGGGATTGAATTTTTCCATACAACCTGTGATTGTGGGATTCAATTTTAATACATCAACAGTAGTTTGTTTTTTTACTTTTGTAACTGTAGCAATTAAAGTAACATAATTAACACTAGTCTCTTAAAATTACTATATTAGCAATAATAAAATCAAACTACTGTTTGATGTACTAAAATTAGGGCTAAAACGAATATTCTAAAAGAAAGAGACCGAATATTTTTAGTAAAGAACGAATAATCGAATATTCTATATTTGGTGTAATACTGAAATACAGTGTAGCTATGTGTGTTATTACTTATTATTTGTATTGAATTGTAAAAATTTGATATCTTAAAACCTCAATAGGTGGCTTTTGAAATGAAGTAGCTAGAAGTATCAGATGATGTAGCTACTAGAGGTGTACTGATAAGGATTTTTTATTTGTATCAATATCCAATTAATCTGTACCTAAAAGAGCTGATACTGATTATATACTGATTAAATTATTGTAGCGGCTATATTCTGTACGGTGTAAATCAAATAGAATTACAGGTGTAGCTAGCTACTGCAATCAGCATGATGTATATTCTAATGATTTGTAGCATTGAGAAAACAGAAGTGATGTAGCTTTGCTAATTGCTATATTGTACAACTTCCTATGGTGGTGTGGCCTCTATTACACAACCCAGACAATTAGGCACCACAAATATTTTAATACATGCTCCCTTGTCCGGATTACTCCGTATTTTGATTAATTACGAAGATGACTGTTATACACAGATGATCAGTTAAAGTTTTCCTGTGATACAGTTTTTTTGTTCTTAAAGTGTAGCTAACAGTTCTGGGTAAGAATATTTTAACACCAATAGCAGTACTTACACGCGCAGTCGTATGGATTCTCGTAACTTAGCGTTTTTCTATTTGTTTGTAGTGAGCCAAAAGGCTTTTCATAGCTAGTACTCATATTTGCCATGCAAACTAATCGGTTCACAGAGCGTTTGTGCCCATTATTAATATGGAAGGCATATCGGCAACCATCGACCTGATCACCCTCGCGATCACCGATCCGATTTATCGGTACATCTCTAGCGCAGTACGTGTCGCAGTTGTAGAGACTGACAGATTCCAAGTCATTACTAGTGTCCGCCATCTTTACTGTAATTTCGAAGTTTCAAATTACAATGATCGTTTCGAACGAATTCGAATATGCCTAGGGACTGGGTGACTGCCAATGTGGTAAGTTACCTGTTCACAAAAAGGGTGATAAACACCTTCCATCTAATTATCGCCCAATAAGCCTTACTTCCATTGTTGTGAAAGTTATGGAAAGAATTATTCAGACAACTTGTACTTGCTCTAGAGTCTAAACATCTCATTAGTGATTCTCAACATGGCTTTCGTCGTAAACGTTCAACTGTGACTCTTACTTTCAGCTATTAATGACTGGGCTTTTTGCCTTGAAAGACGAAACTCAGTTCACTGTGTTTTATTGGATTTAGCTAAGGCATTTGACTCGGTTCCTCATTGCCACCTGTTACTTAAGCTTGAATGTCTCGGCATACATGGAAATCTACTCTCTTGGTTTGGTTCGTTCCTTACCAATCGTTATCAAAGAGTTGTTATTAATGGCTGTTTCTCAGAATGGCTTCCTGTTCGTTCAGGTGTCCCACAAGGCTCTGTTCTTGGACCGTTGTTATTTTTACTCTACATTGACGAAATCCATCACGTTATTTCCAACAGTACTGTTAAGTTATTTGCTGACGACATTGCTTTATACAAGCAAATTGTTTCAACTCATGATGAAACTTTACTTCAAGAAGACTTGACCAAAGTTTATCAATGGTCACAGTTATGGCAACTGAAATTAAATCCACAAAAATGTGAAAGTATTTGTATATCTTATAAGCGATTGCCACCAATGTGCAAGTACCATCTTAATGACCAGCCTATTCCATCTAAATCAGTAGTTCGTTACTTGGGGATGTACATCAATTCTCATCTTAAATGGAGTGATCATGTCAAACATATAACAGCTAAAGCCTCCCGTTCACTCAACTATTTAAGACACACTCTTTTTGCAAGTCCATCTACTATTAAATCTGCTGCCTACAATTGCCTTGTTAGACCATTACTAGAATATGCCTCACCTGTATGGTATTTACACACTGCCAGAGACATTGATAGACTAGAAGCAATTCAGAGACGCGCTGCACGCTGGGTGTGTGGTAGCAGATGGAATCCTCATTCACATAACTGGTCCAAATCTTCTACATCTTGTTTGCAGGACCTAAGATGGCCTGCGCTCCATACTCGTCAGTCCTATTTTACTATCACTCAAGTACACGATATTTTACATGACAGAGTTTCTATCCCATTCAACTCACATTTCAAGTTTTCAAGCACCAATACTAGATCCCATTCACTTTCACTTACCACATCATCATCTACCATTAACGCATACCGCTTTTCTTTTTTTATAAATTCTCTATTTCTTGGAACTCAGTACCTGTAGAAATTTTACAAATTTCCAAAGCAATTCCTTTTCGGATGGCACTTCGTCGATTTCTGCTCAGCTAACCTGATTTTGTAATTTTCTCTTTGTTTTCTTTTTGTATAGGTATGTAGTTGTCGTGTGTCATGTTTTTGCTGTGTGTTTTATTTTGTACTTGTAACTGTATGTATGTATGTATGTCTTTGTAAGGGGAGCACGTTTGCAGGCTTTGCCTTTTGTGTGACCCTTGTCTTTTGACAAAAATCGATAATCTAATCTAATCTAATCTTTCGGTATATTGAAGTCTAAATTAAGTAAAATTAAATATATTAAATACAAAATTCTAACTAGCTTAACTACCAAACTAAGTACTTTAACTACAAAACTAGCTATATATTTGGTATATTCGTTTTAGCCCTAATTAAAATTGAATCCCACAATCACAGTTTGCTTGGCAAAATTCAATGCCACAATCATAGCTTACTTGGCGTTCCCTATATAAGAGAAAGATATACAGTGGAACCTCTATTTAATGGACACTGGGACCAACCAATTTTGGTGAAATTTTACTGTTATAAGGAGGTTGTCCTCTTTCAGAGGTAAAATTGTATTGGTAAAGGTCTATAGGGACTTCAGTAACTGTCCTTTATAAGGAGGTTAAATGTACAGTGTCCTTTACAGGGAGGGTCCATTAAAAGAGGTTCCACTGTAGCAAGTAAAAGTTTTACCAATTAGGTGAGTCTGCATGCTAAAGTAGAACATATTAGTTATACCACGGGCACTCGTGCTTTGCCTGTTTATATGCACTTGCACTCGGGCCTGCAGCCCTCGTGCTTGTGCGTATATGCGGCCCTCGTGCTCGTGCGTATATATCGGGCAAAGCACCCCTGCCCATGGTATAACTATTACATATATAATATTGTGATAAAATTGATACACTCACCCCAGATACCTGGGGTGAGTGTATAATGCCTTACACTTCGTTCCTGTTTGCTCAACTTTGTAAACTTTGTTGTTCACTACAACACTTTCTAGTATCTTCTGAAGAGTAGTGACAATATGAGTAGCTCTTTGTACTTTGTGTGGTAGAGTCATCCCTTCCACGTCTCCAATGATACTACCAATAATAACAGTCTTGAGATGTTGCAGTAAAACTGTTTACTTACACAACAAGAATTGTAGCATTTTTATATTCCTTGTGAGGGATCTCCTTCCCTTCACTGATCTGTTTCATCAAAGGCTTTGGTATATCACCTAACAAGAATCATAAAGTGTGTTAGTGTGAACTAGTTACATACGAGTGACAGCAAGTTTCAAATTTTCCAAGTTTTCAATTTTGTCATCTAACGTCTCTTCCACAATCTTGGTGTATGCCTCCCACTGTTATTTAGATTGCTATTTAATAACTAGTTACTGATGTGTGTGACTGACCATTCCAGCTACATTGCTTGTAGCATCAATCTTCTTCTCTTCATTCAGCTCAGCAAGCTGTTCTTTAACATACTCAGCCTTTGGCCTGTCCTCAGCATCATGCATCAAACATAGTTTGGCAAGCTAAGAAGTGCCATATTAGGAGTCACTGTGCAGACAAATAGTTTGCTTACATCATTTAACCTATCAATAATGGCTATATCTTGTTTGGACAGGTAGGTAGCTCTCTTAGTCTATTAATGAACACAGAGCGACAGTGAGACCAAGCAAGCACTTTTGTTTACCATAGCTTTTGCAGTTAATATAGCATTAGCAACACGCCCAAGGCTATGAAGATCACATTTAATAAGGGATCACTGGTACCCACATATTACCTGTATATATCACATTCTTCAGTTGGTATATTCTCATTGTGCCTCACTTCTGGTGCAAGGTACTCCTGTCATGAAGTGTACTATTAATACTAACAACAGACCATTACCGGACTGATTGGCTCTAGCTTGATTGTTGCCTTCTGTGATTTGTAGGTTGACTCAACACTGTCCTCTTGAATCAGTTCAGCTTCCTTGTTGTATAACAGTCGTATACCATAATCTACACTATGGTTGGGTTAACAGTACAGCTGTGATGTCACTACCTGATAACTTCAGTGCCCAATATTCATCTATCAAGCAGTTGTTGAGGTGCAGTCTCTCATGGACTATTTTCTTACTGTGAAGGTAAGCCATACCATTTGTGGCATCATTGATGAAAGAGAATTTGAAGTGGCAATCCAACTTGATGTCATGTTGAGACAAGATCATCTTCAGGCTCCTCCTAGAACAGTACTCTGTCATAACTGCAGTGTACATTGACTCCATGATACAGCCAATAAAATGGTTCACATTTGGATGACTCAGTTCACTGCAATAGTATTACTCGCCATTAGTTTATTTGTATAGTAAATACCTGGAAATGCATAGCTGTTTCCTACCATCATTAGAAATAGTTTCATTGTCAAAGTTGACAACTCTTATAAAGGCTAACTTCTTGTTACTGTCAGTGCATACAATATCATAATACTATGATATATGAATATTGTGTGCTACTCACAACATTCCAACTTCAAGAGGTAAGTGGTCCCTGTGTAGAGAATTTGTGAACTGCCACTTTTGGTGAAGACGGCGGATTTCATTAGGTACTACAACACAAATAATACACAAAATTGTACAAGGTGATTTACCATCACTAAATCTGATGTCTCCCCTCCTGTACAACCATGATGCTGTAAGGTGTGCATACTTCTTCTCTTTGTGACGGATCCAATAGTAGTATATCAAGATTAATGGTATAACAATTGCTTGATGAACAATTACTGCAAGTGGTCTGTACTTGGGATCTGACAACAGACAAAGTTATCCTCCATGTTTTTAACATTTTATATCACTTACCAATCAGTGACTGAGGTAGGAGTTTTTCAGGTCGTGACTCTGGAGGGTTCTTGGTACCATCAGTGTACACTATAGTGGGGCTGTCACTGATAGAACCATTAGCACTAACGTAATGCATTGTGATGTTTGTGGTGACAGAATTGTTTACATAATTGATATAGGCTCTGGCCTGGCAGTTGTTGTCGGTCTCCTGTATCGATTGTATCATGTTGTAGACAGTAAATGTCACATTTTGCTCTCTCATTACTTTATCAAATGTCACTTCCCCAGTTAACCCGTAACTTGTGAACTTTACCTGTTTGTTGTATAGCACTGACTTCATGAAGTCTATTGGCCAGTTTTGTGATATGAAGTGTTGGATTGCTTTAACTATTCCTGCAACTGACTCACTTGCATAAGTTGCAGTGAGCAAAGAAAGTGATTTGAAGTTGTCCACTGAGAATCCTTCTTGTTTGATGAGATCTTTCATGTTAGACCGATACTCATCATGCTGCTGGCCGTAGCCTTCACTGAGCACTATGGATAATGTTCCATTGAGAGCATAGATCACATTTTGTTCATTTAACTGCAAACACTTGACAAGCTCAGGAATGTTGTACCCAAAAGGAAACGCATTTTCAATACTCACGTAGACATAAGTAACACTACAGTAATGAGTATAGTATAATTATATTGTAGTATATTGTAATAATATAGTATACTATAATATACTGTTGTACTGTAATAATACAATATACTGTAGTATACTGAAATAATATAGTATACTCAATATAGTATACTATAATATACTGTAATATACTGAAATAATATAGTATACTGTAATAATACAGTATACTATAATATACTGTAATAATAATATAGTATACCATAATAATATAGTATACTGTTTAATAAGATAACTTACTCTGGTCCAATTAGGTACCATCTTCGAACAGCATCAAGAGCTTGCAAGTACAGGTGAATTGATCCTTTAAATATTATAACTCTAGCATTTTTGCCCTTGACAAAATGATACACTCCCTCAGGATCACTTCCATCATATTCAAGTGAAAACACTTGAAGGTATTCATCTTCCAGATTCTTCATCTTATAGTTAAAGTCTCGGGCAGCTGCACTGTCTTCATGTAGGACAACAATTCTTGACCAGCCTGTTTGCAGGATGAAATGTTTGGTCACTTCTGCCAGTACACTAAAAGATGGAGTTATGGAGAGAACATGAATGTGTTCTTCTTTGCTGTATGATAACAGGTTGTCAGGCTCCTTGGGTTGTAGGTATTCTACTCTCAACACAGAATTTGCCATAGTAACAATCCCGTGATGTGGTAGTCCACTTTTCTGCAACACTGCCACAGACTTGCTACTTAGCAGACATAATATTTCTGTTTCAGACAAGTTGTTGAATGTAGTGAATCCATCGGTAAGTTCCATGTCATCAGTGAGTAGATAAATCTTCCTACTGTTGCTGGACATATTGTTGGACATGGCTATCAAATCCTTAACAGCTATCTTGTCTATCAGAATATCAGCACTAGCTTTGTTCTGTTCCTCACAATCACTCTGTGTAGTGTTAACACCAAACATTGTTATGACAACTCCTCCATACGGGAGGTGACACTCTTTCAGCACGTACTGTACAGGACATTTGTTATTGGTAGTAACACTACTGGTACCATTGGGGTAGAAGAACTGGTCACAATAACTGGTAACTGCTCCAGTAGCCACAACCAACGCTAACCCAACAATAACAGCTAGCCACAACCTCATGGGGTGGGTGTTTACACAATCTATTACAAGATGTTAGAGAAGTAACCACAACTATCTCAACTATTATAATTAAACATACGATATTATACTGTTGTTATCATTATACACTGGCTAAGTTTCATAATAATAACTAGCTGTAAACATACAATGGCTGATACTCTAAACAAGTCATTTCCTACAAGTAACAAGAACAACATTTGAACATTACCTGAACTGAAAAAGTCTATAACTTGATAAAAGTATCACAACTCTATTGAGTCACTACTTATCACCACGTACAACACTATAATTATCAAGTCAGGTAGGAGAAACTACCACCACAACACTAACAGCCACACTGAACTACAAAACTGTTTAACAAGTTCTGAACATGTCAGACAAACTGACTAGTTGTACATGTCACAATTCTTTTCATGTGTTACTTGAATAGTGTTAATATGTGAAACATGAAGTGAATGTATTGATCACAGCTAACAGTATTTTTGAGTTGCTGAGCCATTAGTTAGTCTTGTTATAAAAAAATTATACACTGTTAACAATGGGATGGTCTTAGATGACAGCGTAATGTAACAAGGTCACTCATCCATTTCCGTGGCAACCACAGGCTCCACAGCATATGTGGGAACGGTGTGTATGGTGTTATGACAACACAATATTGCTATTACAGGCAAGTGTGCCTTTGTTAAGTTTGTTACCAGGTCCACAATATAATAACTAATTAAATCTGATCATAATATAAATTAACTACATACATTACAATAAGATGAAATCTGTCTGATGAATCCATACAATAAATGGAGTTATTTTGAATGATTAAAAATAATAAATTATTGTTCAATGATTTATATGTACAAAAAGATAATAAGTTTGGATGATGGCAGTTATTCAAAATCATACTGATCCCTTTTGGGTCTGGAAGGTTTTCGTCGCTTATCATTCATTCTTGGTCTCTCCTTGTTAAGATGTCTCAGTTTTGGCAATTCTAATTCTAATAGAAATACAATAGAAATACAATCATATTAGAAATACACCACCTGGCAAAGTGACATCATCAGCTAACAAACTATCAACATCTAATGATAACTGGTCCTCATCACTATCAGTTCTCACTGTGTGGTGTTCCAGCTTGGGTAAACGCAATGTCAACTCCGTCCTGAAAATTGTATAATAATGCATCAAACCTCTAATACATCAAACCTCTAACACATCAAACCTCTAATACACCAAACCTCTAATACATCAATCCTCTAAACCTCTAACACACCAAACCTCTAACACATCAAACCTCTAACACACCAAACCTCTAGTACATCAAACCTCTAACACACCAAACCTCTAACACATCAAACCTCTAACACATCAAACCTCTAACACATCAAACCTCTAATACATCAAACCTCTAATACACCAAACCTCTAATACATCAATCCTCTAAACCTCTAACACACCAAACCTCTAACACACCAAACCTCTAGTACATCAAACCTCTAACACATCAAACCTCTAACACACCAAACCTCTAATACATCAAACCTCTAACACACCAAACCTCTAATACATCAAACCTCTAACACACCAAACCTCTAACACATCAAACCTCTAATACATCAAACCTCTAACACACCAAACCTCTAACACATCAAACCTCTAATACATCAAACCTCTAACACACCAAACCTCTAACACACCAATCCTCTAATACATCAAACCTCTAATACATCAAACCTCTAACACATCAAACCTCTAATACATCAAACCTCTAACACATCAAACCTCTAATACATCAAACCTCTAACACACCAAACCTCTAACACACCAAACCTCTAACACACCAAACCTCTAACACATCAAACCTCTAACACATCAAACCTCTAATACACCAAACCTCTAACACATCAAACCTCTAATACATCAAACCTCTAATACATCAATCCTCTAAACCTCTAACACATCAAACCTCTAATACACCAAACCTCTAATACATCAAACCTCTAATACATCAAACCTCTAAACCTCTAACACATCAAACCTCTAGTACATCAAACCTCTAACACATCAATCCTCTAAACCTCTAACACATCAAACCTCTAGTACATCAAACTTCTAACACATCAATCCTCTAATACATCAAACCTCTAACACACCAAACCTCTAACACACCAATCCTCTAATACATCAAACCTCTAACCTCTAATACATCAAACCTCTAATACATCAAACCTCTAACACATCAAACCTCTAATACATCAAACCTCTAATACATCAAACCTCTAAACCTCTAACACACCAAACCTCTAATACATCAAACCTCTAATACATCAAACCTCTAACACACCAAACCTCTAACACATCAAACCTCTAACACACCAAACCTCTAACACACCAAACCTCTAATACATCAAACCTCTAACACACCAAACCTCTAACACACCAAACTTCTAACACATCAAACCTCTAACACACCAAACCTCTAATACATCAAACCTCTAACACACCAAACCTCTAATACATCAAACCTCTAACACACCAAACCTCTAACACATCAAACCTCTAACACACCAAACCTCTAACACACCAAACCTCTAATACATCAAACCTCTAACACACCAAACCTCTAACACACCAAACCTCTAACACATCAAACCTCTAAGACATCAAACCTCTAATACATCAAACCTCTAATACATCAAACCTCTAACACACCAAACCTCTAACACATCAAACCTCTAACACACCAAACCTCTAATACATCAAACCTCGAATACATCAAACCTCTAATACATCAATCCTCTAACACATCAAACCTCTAATACATCAAACCTCTAACACATCAATCCTCTAATACATCAAACCTCTAATACATCAAACCTCTAACACACCAAACCTCTAATACATCAAACCTCTAACACATCAAACCTCTAATACATCGTACCTTTCTCTTTCAATTTCTTCCAGTGTCAGAGTTAAACGACGAATCTTCTTTAGACTCCTACTATCTACATCTTGTGGTAGCTGGCTTGGCTCATTGTCTTGTTCAGTGGCATTGCCATTCTCAGCAAGTTTGGCTTGGTCAGCCTATATACTAAATGACTCCAGTCCTGGTAATTATTACAATACCTTATCTGATTCCATAATGTCCTCAATGAGTGAGACAGCTTTGTGTGACGCTGAAGTGAGGCACTCAATCTCATGTAACGTAGCCTTCAACTTGTCTAGTTGTTCACTGATAATACATTCAATACAACTGTAGAGTGGACACACTCAATATTGTCATCACCTCATGTCCTATACTCACCTTGTCTGTTTGGGCAAGTCACGGAGTAGTTCTTGTGGGGGCTGCTTGTATGGGGGTTTAACAAGGATTGGGGCAAATATGATGGCAAGATTGCTGGGGGACATGAGGTTGGTATCTTCTTGCTGAGCCACTCTACAACAAAATTATGAGAACAAGTGTTTTATTAGAGTGTACTGACCTAGCTAGGTGAAATATCACCCTCTCAAACACTGCATGATTGAGTTCTGGTAACTGCTCAATTAAATGATGAAGTGTCTCCAACTTCTCAGACATGTCACTGATTGCTAAAAGTTTACACATCACACACACAGTGGGTCACAGCTTTACTAAAGGATTAGTTGGGGACACATCCTTTCTGTTTTACAGTGATGTAAAACTATTGGTATAGTGACTTTAATATTTTGCAGAGAATTGATTACACCAACAACACTGACTGTTCTATTAGAGTACTTAAAGGCTATTCAAGTGATTCACTTAACCATGAGATGGGAGATGGCACATCAGGTCTAACAAGTACTCACCAGCTGCACGGATGAAGTCCTTGTACAAGAAGGGACTGATTAGAGCACTTGGCAACTGACCAAGAAATGCAGTCACAATCGATGTGATGCAGTGCATGTCATAATTGTCCAGGATAGTACCCTGAGGGTCTACAATACATGATCACAACTGATGACATCATAACCATAAGACCTACCTTCCTCTAGGGCTTCTTTGAGCAGCTTCTTGTTCTTGGCTGAAGGAGGTTTACGATAAATACCTTGTATGAACAATCCTGCAGAGAGGAATGAGTGATCTTGTTGGAAACATGATATTTACTGACCTTTCACTTCGATATGATTTAGACAACGTTCTAGAATTTGTGGTACTTTAATAGTATTGGGAGGAACCAGGGAGGTTAGCTCTACTCCAAAAGATCTCTTTGATGTTGCAGCCTACACACAACACTAACATGTGTTAGTACAATCAGTTGACTTCTCTAACCTGTGACAATTTAGCAATGTCCGGACTAGTAGGTCTCTTCTTGACCGGACCAACACATTTCTTGACATTTTTATGACACTCTTCATGACATGTGTATCCACATACTAACACAAACACAACACATGATAAACCATCTCAACGAGATGTGAAGTGGTTCAGTGTCAAGTAGAATGGTCAGTTACTACTATGAACCTGATAATGTGGACACTTAAAAATCAGGGCACTTGATAATGGTCCCCAGGTGTCCATATAAGGTCCCCAGGTATCCATGTGTGGTCTTCAGGTGTCCATGTATGGTCTTCAGGTGTCCATGTATGGTCCCCAGGTGTCCATGTACGGTCCCCAGGTGTCCATGTACGGTCCCCAGGTGTCCATGTAAGGTCTCCAGGTGGTACATGTAAGGTCTCTAGGTGGTACATGTACGGTCCCCAGGTGGTACATGTACGGTCCCCAGGTGGTACATGTACGGTCCCCAGGTGTCCATGTACGGTCTCCAGGTGTCCATGTACAGTCCCCAGGTGTCCATGTACGGTCTCCAGGTGGTACATGTACGGTCCCCAGGTGTCCATGTACGGTCCCCAGGTGTCCATGTACGGTCCCCAGGTGTCCATGTACGGTCCCCAGGTGTCCATGTACAGTCCCCAGGTGTCCATGTACGGTCCCCAGGTGTCCATGCATGGTCCCCAGGTGTCCATGCATGGTCCCCAGGTGTCCATGTACGGTCCCCAGGTGTCCATGTACGGTCCCTAGGTGTCCATGTACGGTCCCCAGGTGTCCATGTACGGTCCCCAGGTGTCCATGTACGGTCTCCAGGTGTCCATAAATACATGCACAAAATGGTTCACTGTGTCCACAATAAAAAATTTAATCATATGATTTAATAATCTTGATATTCAAATAGCAGTATTGCATGATGCTTGAAAGCTTCATACCACTTTGATTGTTATATTTCATGTTCCTTTGATCACTTGATTTCACTTTAATCCCAAGGTTCTATATGATTTAAAGGGACAGTACTCCAAGCCATACAAGTGCTAATTCCCATCCCGTAAAATATGTTCATGACGTGATAATTTGTTGCGTTTCATTACATCATGCCATGAAATGTTTAACTTGTAGTGACCTTCTAATGGGATAATTGTAAACAAAGCGATGGTAATGGTATAAACTTGTACTGTTTTACTCATAAGGATGTTCACATCGTTGTTTGGTAGTGAATAGAACTGCCTGTAAAGCCTCGCCCCATGCGGATTGCAAACAGCCGCTTCAGCCAGGCTCTAGCAGCTGGTACAAGCTTGTAATGTTATCACGGATTGTTGCACTGACAAGAACTTGTAGTAAACAAGCCTGTTGAGTTAATTAACAGTCTACAATGGGCTGGAGCTGCTGTTCTTGTGGCTACATTTCCAAGCGCTTTGTACTGTTAATCTTCTACTTGGTTTCAATAACCTGTCTAGACATGTAGTTTCACAGCAAAATGATTCCAAGTCATTGTAGCAGGCTGTATGGAAGTGAGAATTGTTGTTCATTTCCAAACCACAATTGTTCAGTAATTACGTAAAACAGCGTCAAATGCTTGTCACACTTGTATGGTTTTAGCACTTGTATGGCTTGGCGTACTGCCCCTTTAAGGTAGTGAACTGTTAGCATGAACCAGGGGGGCCTTAAGAATCACTACAATGTTGTCTCAGTGTTTCTAAATTAATAGCCTATTCTAATTACTGCTCACCTCTACACACCATTCCTTTCCCCAGTACAGGAATGCGTTGATCACATGCTTCACACACAGTGAGCACATTAAACTGTTTGGACTCTAACTTGTGACCACGATGATGTCGGACTGTCGGTGGGTTAGGCAATTTCTTTTTCTTCAGTTTCTTTGGAGGCTGTGGATAACGACATTAGCAATATTATCTCCATGGCAACATCATCTCCATGGTGACAGTACATATAGACACAAATTATTGGTAGACATTTCCATAGCAATTTTAGTTAAGCATTTGAAACTAAGAGAACATTTTTAATTCACTTGATGAACACAACTATGTCACACTGGCTTGATAACATGTAACCCCCCCCCCCCCCCCCCACACACACACACACACACACCTTAACATCAGTCAACTTCTTCACAATGTCTTGTTGATTCCTATTCAACAAATGATGATTGTACTACACACATCATAGCAGATCACCTTGACTTGATGAACTCATCAAGAAAACATTTAAACTGGTTCACTCCAATCTGTATCAGTGAAGACGGATTATTGACTGATTCATCAGAATTGACCACGCCCTTCATGATGTTAGTGAAGTTGTTGATGAGGTCATCAAATGTCATAGTATTATTATTATGGCCACTTTCTGACATAGACTCAAGGAATGACTCCAGTGTCTCCTGTAATGTGTGATAAATGTTGTTTACTAAGTTACAATAATCTCATTGGGTGATCTCTAGTATAACAATCACAATGGTGTAATACTTGATAGACTGTACAAGCAGACTGATTTGCTAATATGTTTAGGCCACTACAAGTTACTTTGTATTGTGTGTACAACATCATATAGCAGCATGCATGGTTTTAGAGGATTTCTGGAAAACAGTAAGCTTTATAAAATAGAGAAATACTGTACTATGGAACAGAACAGTCAACAGAGTAAACCAAAATCAGTTGATTATTACATATTGAGTAGCCAAATTTTGTGAATTGGATTCCTTATATCATAAAATTACTACCTAATATTGTCACTCCAGCAACCTCAAAATTGTGTTATGTGCTTCTAAACGAAATATTGTTTTACTGCCTTATATCATTAAATCTATCTACCAAGACCAGGTTACTGTATCATATCTTCCAAGGCCAGGCTACTGTATCATATCTTCCAAGGACAGGCTACTGTATCATATCTTCCAAGGCCAGGTTACTGTATCATATCTTCCAAGGACAGGCTACTGTATCATATCTTCCAAGGCCAGGTTACTGTATCATATCTTCCAAGGACAGGCTACTGTATCATATCTTCCAAGGCCAGGTTACTGTATCATATCTTAATTCCAAGGCCAGGTTACTGTATCATATCTTCCAAGGCCAGGTTACTGTATCATATCTTCCAAGGCCAGGTTACTGTATCATATCTTCCAAGGCCAGGTTACTGTATCATATCTTCCAAGGACAGGCTACTGTATCATATCTTCCAAGGCCAGGTTACTGTATCATATCTTCCAAGGACAGGCTACTGTATCATATCTTCCAAGGCCAGGTTACTGTATCATATCTTCCAAGGCCAGGCTACTGTATCATATCTTCCAAGGCCAGGTTACTGTATCATATCTTCCAAGGACAGGCTACTGTATCATATCTTCCAAGGCCAGGTTACTGTATCATATCTTCCAAGGACAGGCTACTGTATCATATCTTCCAAGGCCAGGTTACTGTATCATATCTTCCAAGGCCAGGTTACTGTATCATATCTTCCAAGGACAGGCTACTGTATCATATCTTCCAAGGCCAGGTTACTGTATCATATCTTCCAAGGACAGGCTACTGTATCATATCTTCCAAGGACAGGCTACTGTATCATATCTTCCAAGGACAGGCTACTGTATCATATCTTCCAAGGCCAGGTTACTGTATCATATCTTCCAAGGCCAGGCTACTGTATCATATCTTCCAAGGACAGGCTACTGTATCATATCTTCCAAGGACAGGCTACTGTATCATATCTTCCAAGGACAGGCTACTGTATCATATCTTCCAAGGCCAGGTTACTGTATCATATCTTAATTCCAAGGCCAAGCTGCTGTATCATATCTTCCAAGGCCAGGCTACTGTATCATATCTTCCAAGGACAGGCTACTGTATCATATCTTCCAAGGCCAGGTTACTGTATCATATCTTCCAAGGCCAGGTTACTGTATCATATCTTCCAAGGACAGGCTACTGTATCATATCTTCCAAGGACAGGCTACTATATCATATCTTCCAAGGCCAGGCTACTGTATCATATCTTCCAAGGACAGGCTACTGTATCATATCTTCCAAGGCCAGGTTACTGTATCATATCTTCCAAGGCCAGGCTACTGTATCATATCTTCCAAGGACAGGCTGCTGTATCATATCTTCCAAGGCCAGGCTACTGTATCATATCTTCCAAGGCCAGGTTACTGTATCATATCTTCCAAGGCCAAGCTACTGTATCATATCTTCCAAGGCCAGGCTACTGTATCATATCTTCCAAGGACAGGCTACTGTATCATATCTTCCAAGGCCAGGCTACTGTATCATATCTTCCAAGGACAGGCTACTGTATCATATCTTCCAAGGACAGGCTACTGTATCATATCTTCCAAGGACAGGCTACTGTATCATATCTTCCAAGGCCAGGTTACTGTATCATATCTTAATTCCAAGGCCAAGCTGCTGTATCATATCTTCCAAGGCCAGGCTACTGTATCATATCTTCCAAGGACAGGCTACTGTATCATATCTTCCAAGGCCAGGTTACTGTATCATATCTTCCAAGGCCAGGTTACTGTATCATATCTTCCAAGGACAGGCTACTGTATCATATCTTCCAAGGACAGGCTACTATATCATATCTTCCAAGGCCAGGCTACTGTATCATATCTTCCAAGGACAGGCTACTGTATCATATCTTCCAAGGCCAGGTTACTGTATCATATCTTCCAAGGCCAGGCTACTGTATCATATCTTCCAAGGACAGGCTGCTGTATCATATCTTCCAAGGCCAGGCTACTGTATCATATCTTCCAAGGCCAGGTTACTGTATCATATCTTCCAAGGCCAAGCTACTGTATCATATCTTCCAAGGCCAGGCTACTGTATCATATCTTCCAAGGACAGGCTACTGTATCATATCTTCCAAGGCCAGGCTACTGTATCATATCTTCCAAGGACAGGCTACTGTATCATATCTTCCAAGGCCAGGTTACTGTATCATATCTTCCAAGGACAGGCTACTGTATCATATCTTCCAAGGCCAGGCTACTGTATCATATCTTCCAAGGACAGGTTACTGTATCATATCTTCCAAGGACAGGTTACTGTATCATATCTTCCAAGGACAGGTTACTGTATCATGCATCCACCAGAAAGGCTTGATAAATGGCTATGTCTTTTCATTGGGTGAAGTTTCAAAACCAGTCAGTAACTTTTCTAGAACTTCACACTACTAACTGCTATAAAGCATGCACACACACAAACGGATAGACAAGGACAATGGAGACATTTCACAGTGAGGATACAGCACTAACAGATATCATTCACAATAGTAACATTTGTCCAGTACAGATCACTACAGTAATGACATTTTGATACATGTTATATCTACTGGTATATTAGGGAGCACCTATCTACTCTGTGTTAATATTGAATGTGGACAAGATATAAACTTCACGAGATGACTTTACTGGCAACAGTAAACTCAACTTGTGAATACAACACTTACTGACCTGAACGGCTAGGGAGTATTGAGATATTAAGTTAGTATGAAACTGTTGCAGAGCTGTCCTGAATAGTCGCTCCACTAAACTGTCTCCTTTACTGAGCAGTGATATCTGTAGGAACAAGGATACAACAGGGTCTGGCAATGGATATACCATATATGGATATACTGTATACATAGTTATGTATAGGGGGACTTAATTTTCGTTGCTTGGCTGTCTGCAAAATTTTTATTCTTGAACTCAAATAATTAGCTCTATGTTATAGTGATCCTCAAAATTTTAACTGAAAATTCTGAAATTTGCTAATCCCTGAAATTACATATTTCAAAAATTAGTACACACACGTTATGTGCTCAAAATTTGTATGGATAATTTGAAGTACATTAATTTTTAAAAATATAATGTTTCATTGTACTATTGTAACCCATCAATAATGTCTGGATAACCCAGTGTATGTTAAACACACTGCTAGTAGGTATACATGTCAACTGTACTAGTTACTATTAGTTAGTAACACTTTACAGTGACCAGCACTGAAGGTCTGACAGAAACATGTGCTGCAGCCTTAGGATTACCTAACCTAATTTCAAGGACTTAGACTTAATGACTGATAAGGTGTAACAGAAAAGGGGCCAAAGTAAGGAAAAAAATCCCTCCAACCCCAGGATTCGAACTGCAGGTCACCCTAGCTTACCTTCTCAACTAGAAATCTTCCCAACTTGTCTACATCATCCAAACTTGTCACAACCTTCTCATTTTCACGGCTTACAACCATTCCAGCGTCGATGTGTGCCAGACACGGCTTGGCTCTAGCTGCACAGTGTCTGTGGCACTTGAGATCACAAGCTAACATGTCACCATTGGTAACATAATGATTTAGAAGTACACCAGTAATTGGGTAAATACAGGTAAATATTTCATAATTACCTTGACATTTCAGCCCATTACTGAGGAAACCACTGAAAGGTTTTCTACATACAAAACAAGCCACAAGTCGGGCGAAGTTCATTTGTTTGAAGAAGTGAGGATTATTGGACTCAGCTGATTCTGATAATAAACACGATAACAAGATGGTGATATATTGTACGTTACTTACTGTGTCTTTGACGTCTTTTATTACCTCCATCCTCAACTAACTTTGTTACATCATTATCAATCTTCCTGGCTGATGTTTCAGCTTCTGCTGATGTGAAGTCTCGAGGATAATTCTCCAATTCATTAGTGCCATCATAAATCTTCACATACCACGACAGCCGCACTGCAGGCTCAGATGTTTCACTTTGTTGTCGGCCAAATTTGGGGATTCTCAAATTGGTGAGCAGTCCTTGAGCTAGTGATTTTAACTTATTCCCATCAGATGTGGGAGGAGTTCTAGTCTCAGTCGGTGTACCTGCAGAAGACATTCGTTGCTTCCTTCTGGAGCTGCTACGCAAGCCAATCAAGGAGATGTTTTCAGAGGACTTGCTCCGGGAAGCTCTCTTTTTACTCCACCTTAACAGCCCATGACGAAATGATTGAGGTTCATCATCATCAAAGTTGACCATATTATCAACACTTGCTGACAATTGTCTTGATAAACTGGAACGTTTCTTGTTTGGTTTCATGTCACTAGAAGTTAGCTCATCTTCAGAACTCCACAAATCTCTAGTGGGAGTGAGTAAGTGTCTGCTAGTTCTCAATGGCTCTAAAATGGGCTCTGTGTGAGTGGGTGTTTGTATACTATCAGATGTTTGTTTTGTTGGCAGTGGTTGAGCATCATTTGCTGGTACTACTACGTCAGGTTTAGCTGGAGATATTTGCTCCATCTTTTTAGCATTTGGGAATGGTGATGTTGGGAATGGTGATGTTGACTTCTTTTTTGCAATAACTGGGGAAGAGCGTTTGAGATTTGTCCGTACTGGAGATGGTTCTTTAGGTGGTGTATAGCTGTTCATTGATGCTAATATCTTCTTCACGCTACAATACACACACATGGACAGTATTGACTATCACTATCACGAAGTATACTAACCTGTTAGCTTGTTCTAATGCCATAACGGTCTCACTGTTAGCTCTAGTACGTTGAAGTGGTCTGTGCTGATTGGATTGTTTAGATGTTAGCTGTTCATGTCTCTGTTTCACCTTTGAACTACGTTTGTCGTCTGACGATGAATGTCGTTTTATTTCTGACGAAGAATGGCTTGTGTGATGACTGCCACTCTCAATTCCTGAGTCTCTAGGTAGAGAGGTCTTTTTTTTAGAACTATTTCTCCTTGACACATTGCTGTGTAGCTGTGGCCTCTGTTTGAGTTTGTCTCTTGTTAAAGTGTCGTAAATTTTGTATCCTTCCTCAGCGAGTTGATCAAGAGCATCAAGACTCTCAGTCAAGCCCTTCATCAAAGTTTCAAAGTCATCATCTCCATCACCAATACTATCTGATGTGCTTAACTTACGATGTGCTTTAGTTGGGCTATGACGGACAGGAAGATCAGCAACCTTCTCTGCTTCTTCGTTTTGATCAGCAGTAGTTGCTGCTTGTAATGTCTTCTCTTCCTCTTGCTGTTTCAACAATTCCAATTCCTTCAATCTTCTCTCCTCTTCTTCTTTAATACGATGTTGTCCTTCTTGTCTTTTCATTTCTCTTATTCTTTCCTCTTCCAACCTCCTTTCTTGTAATTGCCTTTCCTCTTCTTCCAGTCTCCTTTGCTCTTCTAATCTTCTCTCCTCTTCAAGTCTTTTTTCTTCTTCTAGTCTTTTTACTTCCTCTAATTGTTTTTTTTCTTCAATCCTCTTTTGTTCTTCCAGTCGTTTTACTTCAAGTCTTCTTTGTTCTTCTTCTTGTCTACGTAACTCTTCCAATCTCCTTCTCTCTTCTTCTACTTTCCTCTTGTGTTCCTCTACCAGCTCAGAATATCTGCCATAGCAACCAGAGTAATAACACCATAGCAACATAACAGAATCTCTTAATAAAGAGCACCATAGCACTAAGCCATAGCTATCTTACTTGACTGAATATGGTTTACTAATTACTAGAGCTACACTCTACCCTTCTGGGGTGCCATTAATTTATATGGATGTTGTACCTTTTTCTTTGCAGACAACCTCTCCACTGTGACTGGAGTAATATTGTGATCCTCCTTAGAAACAAGTAACGTTGTTGTTGTACATAACATCTCCATTGTGTCTGGATGATCACAGCACTACACACTCTGATACGAAGGTAGGTAGCTACTTTACGAGCAAACCATCCCCGGACAAAAGCCTGTACACACAATACTGTTCAACTACTCTAATAGAACAGTCACTCTTACTTGTATAGTTACAGCACTGCCCCTAATCTGAAGGAAATGGCACCGAATTAGTTTAGCTCTAATCCACTTCTGGATCAACACAATTCTGGATAACACCTCGTCTTGTAATTTATTCTGCAGAGTAAATTTCTGAGAATCCCTCATGAACACCTACACAGTAAACAGTCAGTTACCATAACAACAGTATAACATATGTGACCCAGTCAGGGAAAACCAGGCTTATCGCCTATTTAAAAGTATCGAGAAATGCCGGTTTAAAGTATTTAGTGTGTTGTAGTTTGCCAATGGTTGAAGCTATGTGTACCAATTTTTCACACGTTTTACACCAATTCCTTACCTTCCAGAGCATCCACTGTGCAAGTAGCCAACAAATAAGTTTCCTGCCATTTTAGATAGTTTTAAAACCGAGGTTGACTGTATCAGGCGAGCTGCAAAATGGGTGGGAGGCGGGTGCCCTGAAAGGCGGGAAAGATGGTGTTCAAAACTTGAAAGGAAGGCGTAGGGATGAATTAGGCTAAGTTTTGGGCCATTGAGGTCTCAAAATTGGAGGAAATTCACAGCGGAGGTACTTATTCAACACTACAGAGCTGTACAGCCATATACAGTCATCCCCAGGCTGACCAGAGCTCCATTAAGGCCCCACACCGCACGTACGGATCGCCACTGGGCTTGGGAAAAGCAGCCAGCAAAACCAGACCACTCAAGTCTAGCTGATTTTGATTGTGGAATTAGATAGTTTATTCATGTAGCTTTGTGTCCTGGGTGAAAAATCGAATCTGCTGACATGGGCGATAAGACCGGTTTTGTCAGACTGGGTCACATATTAGCAATGGTTAAGACCACATGGTCATACACTCAGTCATTATGTAGAATTGATTTATTAATTAATGAAGTAGGGATCCAAGGGATAAAAAGTAGTGAAGCAAATTATGTAAATGATGGTATTACAACATAGCCCTGTGGGAAAATCCCTACTTTGACAAGTTATCACAATTATTTTTGTTCAATGCCAAAATAGGGATTTTCCCACCAAGCTATGTTGCAATACCATCTTCATATATCTTGTTCACTAATTTGTAACTTTTGGATCCCTACACTGTACTTCATACGTGTGTGACTGTTCTATTAGAATATCAAACATGGCTGTTGTATTAGGGTGACTGCTTTATTACAGCATCTCAAGTGACTTGTGGTCTACGTGATATTTCAATGGGTGTGGTCTCATATGCCTTGTTTTCACTATGCTATAAGCGTAGGCAGGTGTCTCTTGATGTAACTGGGCCATTAAGGCTTGCTGTCGCCGTGCTTGATCATTGGGGGCATAGTTGTCATGGTCTGTTAAACCTTTCATGTAGCTGTAGGTACTGAGAGTATAATAGCACTATACAGTAGTGTAACCACTTCATGTGGTGTCTCCTCAATGAAAGTGTTGACATGATTTTGTTGCATGAAGATGACAAGCAACATAATAATAAAACCCAGCAAGATGCAAAGGGCAGACACTTGTCAGAACACTAAAAGGTACATCCCATTAAACGGCGGCTGTGCAATGTGTCATTTAGCTTGCAAATGTGGTCAGGGGGGCAGACCAAATATTAGGTTTGGGCAATTTTTAAAACTTCAATATTCATGTTCTTCTGACATATTTGACATACTGATATTCCACACTTCTCTAATAGAGTGACCACCTTAGCATTAGGTTAGATTACATGTCAAACTAGTTGTACAAATGACTCACAAATACAATAAACAACATTACCTTTCTGTGGCCAATCTGTATATCATTTGGACTGAAGCCCAAATTGTCAAGGAATCGGCTAATTTGTGTTCCCAAGTCTGTCTCTCTCTTGCCAATTAAGAACTCGTACTTCTCATAAAAGTTCTAACAAGTACAAACACTAGTAATACTAACACAAACTACACCACGTCACATGTGTAGGGTACATACCTCAAATGGCATACGGACTGAGAAGCCAGCCTTCCTTATCCGTATGGTTTCTAACATTCCCGTGTATCGGAGCTGCTTCAACACTAGGTCACTATCAAACTGTTTAGGAGCCTACAACACTTCATAACACCACAAGGTGATCACATGACTGGCTCACTTTATTGCTGTTAGATTTGATACATCGTACAAAGTAAGGATGTGTCTGCTGCAGTCGCTCCATCAGTGATAAGAGAGAGGCGTGAAACTGTGCACTGACAGTCGGAGCAGGTCCCTTGCGAGGCTTAGAAGATGTGCCAAACGTTCGTAGATTTCTCTTATTATGCGATTTTGTTGACTGAGCTTTCTATGATGAAGAATAAGTCAACATAAAACAAAATGTGTTGTGGTGTGTACCATTCTTGGAGCAGATAAGAACACTTTGGGATCTTTAGTAGTAGTATGAGGTGGTGTAGGCTCTGGAGTCTTCTCTGCCTTGTCTCCCCTGCAGAAACCAAATTCCACAATCAACACTAACAGAGTTGCCACTGACCTGTTTAATACAGACTTTAATATTTTTGAAGAAGTCTGTTTGAACATGGCAGACAGTCTTGTGGGCTTCAACTTGTCATCTGCCTCAAGTTCCATTCCACTACTGTTCCTGTAGTTCTGATTAGCGCCCAACGTGTACGAGTGTCCGACCTTCATCACCTGAGATGCTGGCATGGAGGTCACCATGGGGTCAGGTGAGATGAATTGTATCTCAGCACTCATGTTCTCTAACAATGATTGACTGGTTGGCAATGACGATGGTGTACTACCGTCCTCTTCAGGGTTTACTAATGGGAGGTTAATGTCTGAAGAGATTCTTTCTCGACGCATTACCCTCCTCGGAGTGGACGGACTACCTGATGATCCACTTTCACTGAACGAGCTGCAGATAATGAGAATGAAACTAGTGTGTGAAAAGGTTTCCTTACTCTGTCGTTGACTTTCTGTGCCGCTCAGCAATGGCATCAAGCTGGAGTAATATCACATGTATCACTCCACACATATACACACAAACACTACACAACACCTACCTTATCACTTTTGGCTTCTTTGGCTAAACAAAGAGTATGAAATGACAACATGATAGTAAAAAAGTCACAATTTCTTACCCATTTTCCTCCTGGCCAGCTCCTGGCCGTGTTGCTGGAAGGCGTGTGCAGCTAACACCACAAGTTTGAGGTTACGCCAGTAGGAGCAAGCCAATGTGGGCAGTCCTATTAGTCCCCTAACAAGATCCATCTTACTAGTCTTAAGTAGATCAACAATATCTTGTCTCATCAGGTCTCTGTTCTTCTCCCTGAACCCCTGCAGTGATTACACGTACTTATGATGACGTAATGTGACATCATGTGATGTCATCACATATACATGTTGGTAGTTGGTCACATATTAGAAAACCAAACTTGTCTTTTAACAGCAAATGAAACAACATTGAATTAGATACTGTATATAGTACTAGAAGTACAGTTCATTAACAATAGACAAATTTCATAACGAAAAATTAACTGTTGCCCCTAGCAACCTAAATTTTACAGGTGTCAATGTCTTAAGTCATCTCTCCAAGTTATAAAAGGATAGCACATATAAGTCATGAGGTATCACATTTTGAAGTTGTAATTTTTCCTTACATTGTCAATGAGAGGGGCAACAGTTGCCCCTTCTGGGCAATCACATAAAATCACAGGATTAAAAAATGTCATATCTTATGACCTATATACACTATCCATTTAAAACTTGAAGAGATTATTGTTAACATTCACACTTACAAATTATGTAAAATTGATATATATTTGGATTTTAGGTTTTTGCATACGTTAAAATACCTCATTTATGTGATTTCCCAGAAGGGGCAACTGTGTAGCCCTCTCACATAGATATGTACGTATGGGAAAACCACAAAAATTCAAAATGTCATATCTTATGACATATATATGCTATCCTTTCAAAATTTGGAGAAGTTACTTTAGACATTATCACCTAAAAATAATGGGAAATTCAGGTTGCTAGGGGCAACGGTTATTATTATGCACTATAAAGCCTTATTATGGAATATGTTTATTGATTGTGGTCTCCATTGGAGTAAACTCACTACTAATTCATAGTGATGGTTTTGATGAAGAAATAATAAAACAGTTGTTTCATTAACAATGTTGAACTGTTGAATGTAAAATATAAGCAGCCATTATATCACTGAGCCTTCACATTGACAAAAGTGGTTTTGTAATATTAGTTGACTAGTGGCAGATACTATAGTAAAACCCTCAAAAACATTTAATAACTCATGAATGGACTTACAAATTGAAATATGGCTCATCTGTACAGCTGTTTGACCCAATGAAATCTTTTCATTTAAATGTGACACAATGCCAATCACAGGAAGCCATTGAAGTGTACGCTGATACAAATTGTACAATCCTTTCCTAAAATTGCAGTCAAGTGAAACCACACATCTTTACTTTTACCACCAATTATCTGGTTGGCTGCTAAATTCACTTTTCCTTTTTAGCCATTTTCCTCAGGGCTCACTCAGCTCAACTAGTCTCGCATAGCCAGACCCTATTCCTCCGCACGGCGCTTATCGATTGGAAATTATAAGCGTCTGCTCCAATCAATAAGTGCTATGCGGAGAAATAGGATCTGGCCTCGCGAGACTTATACATACTAGTGTATTAAAAATTATTAATTTAAAAATGAAGTAGGAATACAAGCGATAAACAAAAGATGAATGATGGTATTACAGCATAGCTTGGTGGAAAAATCCCTACATTGGCATATTATAACAATCATTGTGTTCAATGCCGAAGTAGGGATTTTCCCACAGGGCTATGTTAAAAAACCATCATTCATCTACTGTTTCACTAGTTTTTATCTTTGGATCCCTACTTCATTTATATATTTTAAATAACTTCTAGTTTTGTTTAAATTTTTTGCTATGGCATATAGGTATGATATACACTGTTCTGTTATGACCTGGGTGACTGCCTGTCTCTGATGATTTTTATGGGTGACATTTGGGGGGTGAGGGGATGATCTTTTGGGGTGGGTGGGTGTGATCCCTACTACACGTATGATACTGACACACTAAAGTGGCATGTCTCCTTACAGACAGAATATTCAGTTGGATCAGATAGCCACAATATATCTTGATATTAAGAATGGACAGGTGGCTTATAGATATAGTATATTAAAAATTATAAATTTAAAAATGAAGTAGGGATCCAAGCAATAAAAAGTAGTGAAACAAGAGATGAACAATGGTAGCTATTACAGTATAGTTCAGTGGGAATCCCTACTTTGGCATGGTATAGCAATTATTTTGTGTTCAATGCCAAAGTAGGGATTTCTCACCGAGCTTTATATGCTGTAATAGTTAACATTGTTCATCTCTTGCTTCACTACTTTTTATCGCTTGGATCCCTACTTCATTTATAAATTTATAATTTTTAATATACTAGTTTGTTTAGTTTTTTGTTAAAGCATACAGCTAGCTATAAACATGTGACTGTTCTATTAGGGTGACTGCTGTGTTAGAGTATCTCGAGTCAGCTAGCTTGCAAAGACGTGCACTTGAAAAGGAGTGTGGTCATCATGGTTTCGATTGATTATTAGAGCATCCCAAGTCAGCCTACCAACTTGAAGGTGTGTGGTCACTAGCTATTCCGTTATAAATACAGCTAGCATAAAAGGGGTGTGGTCATCATGGTTTTAATCGATAATGTGTAGAATAAAGAATGGGCATGATCCTGTGACCTATCGTGAAGATACAGGTGGCTATCTAGAACCGGTATCTCCGTACCGTACAGTAGCGTTTAAGCGTCTTATATAATCTTGTGGCGTGTATTATGCTGCTTAAAGAAAGTGTTGATACGGAAATTAATGCCTCAATATGGTTATGTTGGATGATGATGAAGAAGACAAGCAGCCTGATTGAAGATAAAAGAAAAGACAAGGCACAGAGGGCACACACTCGTCGGAACCCCAAAAGGCACACCCCACTGGTGAGTTTGTTATTGTGGCGTAAAATGATGGCCTCTAGGCTTGCGACTGTGGTCGCTCAGTCAGTCAGTCAGGCAGTCAGTCTAAAATTCGAGTTTTGGCGATTTTTTAAAATTCTATATCCGGCCACCTGTTTATGTTTAATGCTGTATTATGCATTATATGGATTAGTACTATTCTGTAAAGGTGATTTTCGTCTCGTAAGATGTCTCTAGGATGGTTTTCAAAAGTGGAATTTTTGGTGGCACACGAAATTTTCACCTGGATCCCTACTTAAACAGTACTACTGTACCGTTTGATGTACATGGCTTCCCCTAAAATATGCTACCAATAGTACTACTCTGGTTATGTGCCAGTGTGACAGCAAAAACAACTAGTCTTCAAATGGTGCATTTCTGAATATAATGAAAATATTAGAATCTACACATTGGAAGTTGAGACCTCATAATAGCACATTACATGACAGCATTATCAGTTAGTACTCATTGCTCAGGAGGTAAGGAGAGCAAAGGAGACCAACTGTACAATTACATGGTTTTGTCTGGAATTTCTTGTCAGCTTCAGTAGCCACACTGCAGTTTTCTTCTATTATCATGTATGCGTAAACATTCACAATTTAATTCAACCCGTGTCTTGTTGAAGATCTTTGCTGTAGGATCACGGTTTTTAACATGTGAGTGTAACGGCCACATTACAAACAACCATTGTGATACAAAACTAGTGAATGGCAGAAATTCCATACAGGCTTATTAAGATTGTGTTATATTACAAATAATTCACTTGTTATGTAAAACCTATTTGTGCATGTCCACACATTGCTATATTTCAATGATGCGAAGGAACTCAGGAAAGTAGCAGGAAATGATTGCAACACTTAATCAACTACTACACAATAACAGTACTAGTGGTCACTAATCCTCTGATCTCCTCATGGGAATAGTAAGAGATAACCACTGGCTAGAGATTGGAATAAGAAGATTAACAATTACTGGGGCAGTATTATGACAAACAGGATGAAGTAGTTTAGAAAATAACACAACATGACAATAACAATAACACAACACGACAATAACAATAACACAACACGACAATAACAATAACACAACACGACAATAACAATAACACAACACGACAATAACAATAACACAACACGACAATAACACAACATGACAATATCACAACATGACAATAACTCAACACGACAATAACTGTCAAAATTTTTTTGTTGCTGGCTGTATCGACGAAAATTTAAACGACAAAACTATTATAATTCACGCATACAAATACTAACATATAGCTAGTTGTTCCGTCAAAATTTTTCCATTGATTACGCAAGCGACAAAAATATGTAGCGTCGAAATTTTAATAGACGAAAATTTTCTACGTCAAATTTTCCTGATTTATGGTAATTATTGTTCTAGTGAATTAATACTGTTACACTATTTGTAGCTGATGTTACCACGTACAGAATAAGGTTACCTGTCTAAACTGGCTATTGTAAAAATATCCAAAACGTGTCATTTGTGCACAAGCTGCCTAATATAGCCAGCCACCACACAACATTGGATTAGGGTTTCCACCACCCCTAATTAATACTCACCCTAATATGGTAGACCACTTGTCCAGCATAATGGAGGATAGTGAAGACAGGATCATCGAGTTTCCTTTGTGGTGACTGGTAGTGGGAGTGGGCCTTGTGTTGACGTTCAAACTTGCTAAACAGGGTCGTGTCATCAGCACCTGGGAAACTGCATGGATCACATGATACAGGATCACATGATGATACACAGATTCCACACACGCACGCACACATACAGAGAGGACAAACACAGACAGACACATACAAGACAGACACACAGACAGACACATACAGGATAAACACATAGACAGGTCAACCACAAGACATATAGGACAAACACAAAGACAGACAGACACACACAAAGACAGACAAACAGACAGACACATACAGGATAAACACACAGACAGACAGATACAGGATAAACACAGACAGGTAAAACACACAGATATATAGGACAAACACACAGACAGACACATACAGGACAAACGCACATACAGACACATACAGGACAAACGCACATACAGACACATACAGGACAAACGCACATACAGACACATACAGGACAAACACACAGACAGACACATACAGGGCAAACACACAGTCAGACACATACAGGACAAACACACAGACAGCAGGGAGGATCTAGAAGGGTTTCTGTAGTTTTGATAGAAACCCCCTTTCAGAATTTCACTTTTAAAAGTGATCCTGGTTGAGTAACAGTAACTTGTATACAGAATGTCTTCTTTTTCATTTCTAAGACCAACTAGATCAAATGCACAGCAGCTCATCTGCTTACTTGATAATTATTTTTTCAGGCGCTTGTTTCTGCGTGAGTTCAAAATGAGTAAACGAAAGAGAAGAGACCCTGATGATACTTTAAAAACCCATTATCTTTCTTTGATAAAAGAGCAAGTAAGGGTGTCTAAATGGCTGCATAAGAGCGTAGCTACAAAGCTATACTAATGTTATAGCTAGCTACTATTAATGCAATGGCTTTCATATAATTCCATTCAAAAATCCTAAATCAGCCACTGGACAGACACATACAGGACAAACATACAGACAGACACATGCAGGACAGACATACAGACAGACACATACAGAACAAACACACACACACACATATAGGACAAACACAAAGACAGACATACCTGCACTCCTCATCCAATAAAGACAATAGTCCAACTGGTTTACCAGCGATCAATTCTAGACACTCATAGTTATCAGTATAATCAACCGATTGCCATTTTATCCCTTCACTGAGGTACTCCTCCTGTGGTGACATCACATGACCTCACAGCTATAACATGATGATGTCAGACCTGTTCAGATTTGAACACATGTTTGTTGAAGTAATGATGAAGTTGTTCATTGGCATAGTTGATACAGAACTGCTCAAAAGAGTTCTTCTGGAATACTTCAAATCCAAAAATGTCCAATACTCCGATGGAATGTCCCTACGAAGATATTACATCACATGCAGAAACACATTGTCACTACCTTATCAAGTTTGGTCATCTTTCCTTTAGCAGACAACGAGTAGTTTACCTGTCAAGACAGACCAATAATACAAACACCTCTCAGTGGTCAAAACTGTTAAAAGGTGTGCATTATATAGTACCTGCACATGCAACATGATCAACAAAAAGAAATTGAATTTGCACAATAGTAATAGCCGGCTCCCTACTATCATCAACTCTTGGCAGTACTATCCACAACAGCTATATTGTAAACAAAGGTTTAACCTTACACACAGGTGCACACTTCCTGGCAAACTTTTAGGATAACCACTAAATCTTTTATGTAAATTTCCTGGCCTAGTGATGCTAGCCAGTAATTATATTGTGTAGGTGACATTATTATTGGCAACTGCTGAAACATTGTTAAAGACCTTCAGTGCTGGTCACTGTAAAGTGTTAATAATAATAAAGTGCCATACGTCCTTAGCAACAGTTGCTATCTCGATTGGTATACATATATGTGTCGATTGGCTCTGCCAACATTATGGCAGTGTCAACAACAACATTATGGCTTCTCATACTATTATCCCTAGCTCACCACTAGTGTTGCCCCAGCAGACAGAAGTGACACATATAACTGTGTAACACTAACAGGTATTTCCCTATGGCCATCTGTGGAGAGGCATCACTAGGTAGACGAGATCTACTAACATGCATAGTCATTGTAGCAAAAAGGAGCAGAGGATATGGCAATGTGAAATGGCAGAGTTTTAGTGTCACTAGTAACAAAATACAGCATAGCTTTTCCCCCAGGCTAGATGTACTGCCCTTGCCACCACCCCCAGCACCAATTGGCATGTGCTGGCAACAAAGAGACAAAAAATAAATAAAGAAAAACACAAACCCAGTAATCCTGTGCCCATCAAAGCGGCCCATCTCTGGAGAGATATAGCAGACAGCACAAGCTATTTGTACTTCAGATAGTGATAGTTTTGTCAATTTTCATAACGTTGGACTGGACACAGAAACAGTAAACACTTTTACTATCAGTTGAGGTCTTGTGGTATTATCAGAAAGCCTTATTTGGTATACCTCAGTAATACTAAATATAGTGAGATTATCAGTCTGAACACAACACTACTACACAAGAGAGTTAATATGGGCTTGATATTATGGTGATGTGTGCTTCACTTGATATTATGGTGATGTGTGCTTCACTTGATATTATGGTGGTGTGTGCTTCACTTGATATTATGGTGGTGTGTGCTTCACTTGATATTATGGTGGTGTGTGCTTCACTTGATCAAGCTTCATTTCCTTATTGTACATCATGTAGAAAATTTGAAAACTATTTGGCGAATTGAACAACTTGTCTATTTGACAAATTTAAATCTCTTGTTCGTGGGGCTGAGCTAATCATGCCTGACCACATTCAGAGTGTCATGAAATCCCAAGTGATAGCCATGGCACGATATAGCTTCAAGTATTATCCAAGGCCAAGACCACAGTTACACAGTAGATGCATCAGTAGGAAAGTCACTTGGTAACTAGGAGAACACCTTGTTGCAGGTGTACAGTAGTAATAACAATAACAGGACTCATTGCAGGTAACTGCATATGAAAAATCTCAAAGGACAGAGAAATGTCCAGCTGCAGATTTGGGACCATGCTAAGTAGCTAGCTAGCATAGCTATCTGTTGGCTGAATTTATAGGTGAATCTAAAGGAGCTGAGGCTGAATCTATAGGAGCTGAGGCTGAACCTATAGTAGCAGAGGCTGAATCTATAGGAGCTGAGGCTGAATCTATAGGAGCTGAGGCTGAACCTATAGTAGCCGAGGGTGAATCTATAGTAGCCGAGGCTGAATCTATAGGAGCTGAGGCTGAACCTATAGTAGCTGAGGGTGAATCTATAGGAGCTGAGGCTGAATCTATAGTAGCCGAGGCTGAATCTATAGGAGCTGAGGGTGAATCTATAGTAGCCGAGGCTGAATCTATAGTAGCCGAGGCTGAATCTATAGGAGCTGAGGGTGAATCTATAGGAGCTGAGGCTGAATCTATAGTAGCCGAGGCTGAATCTATAGTAGCCGAGGCTGAATCTATAGTAGCCGAGGCTGAATCTATAGGAGCTGAGGGTGAATCTATAGGAGCTGAGGCTGAACCTATAGTAGCTGAGGGTGAATCTATAGGAGCTGAGGCTGAATCTATAGGAGCTGAGGGTGAATCTATAGTAGCCGAGGCTGAATCTATAGTAGCCGAGGCTGAATCTATAGGAGCTGAGGGTGAATCTATAGTAGCCGAGGCTGAATCTATAGGAGCTGAGGGTGAACCTATAGGAGCTGAGGCTGAATCTATAGGAGCTGAGGGTGAATCTATAGGAGCTGAGGCTGAATCTATAGTAGCCGAGGCTGAATCTATAGTAGCCGAGGCTGAATCTATAGTAGCCGAGGCTGAATCTATAGGAGCTGAGGGTGAATCTATAGGAGCTGAGGCTGAACCTATAGTAGCTGAGGGTGAATCTATAGGAGCTGAGGCTGAATCTATAGTAGCCGAGGCTGAATCTATAGTAGCCGAGGGTGAATCTATAGTAGCCGAGGCTGAATCTATAGTAGCCGAGGCTGAATCTATAGGAGCTGAGGGTGAATCTATAGGAGCTGAGGCTGAATCTATAGGAGCTGAGGGTGAATCTATAGGAGCTGAGGCTGAATCTATAGGAGCTGAGGGTGAATCTATAGTAGCCGAGGCTGAATCTATAGGAGCTGAGGGTGAATCTATAGGAGCTGAGGCTGAATCTATAGTTTAATTCCATGTCATATACAGTACAGTACAAACTGTCTTGTTGTTATTGTAATTATCATCCTCAAAGGGTGATTCCCCTACTAATGAGCTCACCTGATCCACAATCCAATCAAACAATGCTCCATACAATGCTTTAGCCATAGCATCTCTAGTAGCAACGGCCTGTAGTCATGGTAACAAGAACAATATAACATGCACACAGTACACACACACACCTCCCCTGGTTTGTAAGAGGTCACAAACCAGTCTCCTCCGGCCTGTGACTTGCGTGTAGTCAGTGTACTATTGAGAGTGGCCTCATCCACCTAGTAACCAGTGTGTGTGTGTGTGTGGTAACAAGATAGGCTACTGATGATGAACACTTCCATCTACCTTTAATAATGATGAGACAATCTTAACAGATTCACTGTTTGTAATGCACACTGCATCCTCGTTTTCCGTCTAACCAAATCCACAATCAATAACACCACTACCACAACACTTCACCTTCTTAAATGTGATATTTCCCAAGTGTAAGATGGCAGCAAGCAAAGTAAACATGCTATAAAATGATACGTGATGTGTACAGTACATATCTGTTGGATGGCTAACTTGAACTGGGTGGGATGGGAAAACCCCAACATCCCTAATGATTGCACAAGTGTCCCAAACATTTTCACCTCTTCAACTCCTTCAAGAGGCACATAAGTACCCTAGCAACAAAACAGCACATAGCAACAGCCATAGTGTTGTAAGTCAAATAACATAATTTACCAGTTCAGTGAACTGTAGTCCTACCCTTAGCCCCTTACTGGTCAACCAATACAGCACATGATCAGCACAGTCCATACCAAACTACCCAAATACAAACTTTGTCTACTGTATATACCACTATTGTTGGCAGATTTCATATGGAAAGTGTTACAGAGTTGAAGATTACAGAGGTGACATTTACTTGTTATACAAGTCAGCATCATTCTCAGTATGATTAGAGCCCATACCATATTTGTACAACACATGAATATAAGAAATGTGTACGTGTGTATGTGATACCTGATTGATTACCGATAATAAGGTCTAGTGTACAGATGAGAAATGAGCCACAAGTCACATAAGAAATTAATAATTTGTTGCCAGTCAAAAGGATTTGTTACAATTTGTTACAAGCTCAACACATATAGAATTACACAGTTGTTATCAATACTACACAATACTGTGTACTTACATGACCAAGGTATGAGTAATCGGTGGGTTCTCTGAGATGTAGAGCGGTCTTTAACTGTGTGTCTGCCCCAGCCAACAAGTAATAAAACACATGATAATTCCTATTGGAGAGCAGCAATAGTGAATGAACACAATAGCATTAACTACCATATATGTACATGAGGTTGTACCATTTCTGACAGGTAAAGGTGTGAAGAACCCGAAGTCCCTCACCTGTTATGCAAGACATGGACATACCTAACATTTGGCCACATAAATTATTATAGTTTGTCGTGCAGTGTCTCTTTTGACCCAATAGTGGCTTTATCAGAGCAGGCTAAGAAGGTTACATTCCGAGTCATGTGAGCTAACTAATTAAGTTAATAAAACCACTTGTATTGAGTATCGGTAGAGACGACACACGCACCCCCCCCCCCCCCCCCCCACACACACACACACAAAGCCTCTGGCAGCCATGTGAAACATAGCTATTGCCGCCCACTGGGATGCCTGTGCACCACTCAGGCACTTGAGCCTTGTGCAGGCAAATCCTCCTTGGGCAGGACTAGTAACCCGCAGAAGGTCTCATGGAGAGAGGTCGCGGAACGTAAAGTTCCACAACGATCCCAACACCACTAAGCAAGATAAAGACAGTTGGGCATTTGCTTCCCCAGGTACCCATTGATGTTACAGCTGGGTGGGCTGCTTCCCCAGTTGACACCAGGCCACCAGGTCCCCATTTTAACAGCTGGGTAGACTGGAGCAATGTGAGTAAAGTTTCTTGCTCTAGGAAACAACAACACCAAAGTGGCTCAACCAGGAATCGAACCTGGGACCTTTCGACTACCAGGCCGATGCCCTAACCACTCGGCTATGCTGCCTCACACACACACACACACACACACACACACACACACACACACACACACACACACACACGCACACGCACACGCACACTACACACACACTACATACCCACACACTACACACCCACATACACACACTTATACAAACATACATACCTCTCTCCAGGTGCCTGACTAATGATGCGACTTTTCTCCAGTAAATACTTCTCGATAGAAGCCCTATAACAACATAACATATTAAATTGAAGGGAATAATTGACTAATGAACCCATCACAGCCACTAGCTAGTCTGTGTAGTTGGTCTACAAGTGCCAGTCAATAGGCAATACCAAATAAGGAAATGGCTCACTAGTGACCATAACAGGACACATTCACATTATTAACACAAACTATTTACCATCACTGTAAACAATGTACACATTTTCTGTGTATTAGTGATAATGAATAGTGTGTGTGTGTTGTGTTGTGTTGTGTTGTGTTGTGTTGTGTGTGTGTGTGTGTGTGTGTGTGTGTGTGTGTGTGTGTGTGTGTGTGCGTGCGTGCATTTGTAGTGTGTAACAATGACACATACACACTACTACCAAGAGTTAATACTACTACTTTGGTTATCAACAACGAAAACATACAGAAAATCGGTCTAACCAAAAATGGACCTTGGTTAGTGAAGGGGATCAGAAAACATGCAATGGTTGACCAGTGTTATAACTTACTCATAATAAGCTCCATTCTCACGGAAACTGACTAGAATGAACTTGCCAAATCTGCTGGAGTTGTCGTTTGATATGGTCTTGGCATTACCAAATGCCTACAGTAACAGTAATCAGTGTTGTCATAGTAACAGCTGAGATATGTATATACAGTGTTCATATATGGAACAACTACAACACTACCTACACCACCTGTATACAGTGTCAAGGTGTTCTGATTTCCAGGTCAGTTTATGTACTAAGGGATATCAATACGTTGGGACCTCAATTAAGTGTCTGGATTATGTAGGTGTCCTCATTAACAGGTTCCAGTGCATAGCACAATATATTATGGGTGACATACCTCTAGCACTGGGCCTGTACCAAGAGTGATCAGTTCCAAGGATGAACTGTTATCCATCTTTGATGATAAACTCATCATATGGTGCAGGAGGAACTTGGTGGACTCTGTTTTACCCGATCCACTTTCTCCACTAATAATCACCGTTTGATCAATCTGGTCATTCAACATGGAGTTGTATGCATCATCAGCAATAGCAAATATGTGTGGAGGTAATTCTCCTAACCGTTTGCCCTGATACATGTTAGTATACTTGGGGTTGTACATGGGGAACAAGAAATAAGGGTTGACTGCTATGAGAAAGGATCCCACAAAGGTATAGATGTCATTATATTGTTCAAAACGTGTCTTCAGAGCAGCTAGCATACTGTTTTCTGACAAGTCATTTAACAGACACAAATCAGCTACTGGTTCTTCTTCTTTATCAACTGACAATGTTCTCACAATATTTGTCATTGCTAACTCATCCGCTGATTTCTTACACAATTGAAACTGCACCTCACCCAGTGGATTATTCATTTTGTCCTTCTTCCACACCTCTTGAAATGTGACTGGGTGGTCCTCGTGCGATAGGCAGGTCCATCTCTCTCGCGGTTCTTTCGTCCTTCCTTCGTACAAGTTGTAAAAGCAATGGTCTTCAAATATGCTCAGTTTTTCTAGTGAGTTTTGTATAACCTCACGTGCCGTGGTCTGTCTTGTAGCTAGAACGGTCGTATAACACTGTCCCTCGCGAAGTGCCCCCGTGTAGATGCGTAGAGAACACGGACCGTCCATTACCTATTCTCTCTATATAACAAAGAGGACGATACTAGCTAGTCTTCGTTTATCACTATTTAATTGTCAACTAATCATCACACGGAGAATTTCACAAATTATTTAAACACTTACTACGAAAAAGATGTTGTCACCTAGTTCATGTAACAACGACTAAACTGAAGTCACCAACTGCTTCAGACCATATTTAGCCCACGATCGAAAAGCGACAAACTGCCTCAACATGCATAAAATAACAGAATTACATATTAGGTGCGCATCGTGTGATTGCGCCTCATGTAGAATTTCTGGGTTGGTGGATCACGTGTGACTGCCTCTAAATTACTTCCGCCAAAAGGAGAGCACACGAGAAGATGGCAACGAAGGATTTTGAGAAGGACATTTCGCAACAAACTGGTACGTAAATAAACGTGCTTGTAAGGGTACGTGTCGCTTTTTACACTTTTCTTCACAGTAATTTACGCTGCCGTACAGAAGAAAACGTTTACGAAATGGGTTAACTCTCATTTGTCAAAGGTAAAATATAGCCAAATCTGTATATAACTTTTGATATGCTGAAAGTTGCTTCTATTTTTTTGGTACATAAAGTTTTGTCAGGTATTGCAGACAGCTTTGTCAGTGAAGCCATGTGTATTGTACAAGTGGTCACCATATCTCATAGTGAACATAGTAGTGTATTGTCACATTGTACAGGTGGGGCTGAAGGTCATTGACCTGTATGTGGACTTCAAAGATGGCACCAAACTACTATCATTGTTGGAAGTGCTCACCGAAGAGAAATTTGTGAGTTAACCATTTTGAAATTAACCTCTTAGTGATTAATTTTGTAACTTATCTGAGTGGTAGTGTTTCTGTTGTCATGTCACTTCCAGGAGTTGCTATGGTAACACAAGCCATAGTGATATACTATACTAGAGGTATTTCATCTAAAAGATTCCATTATTAAACTGTGTTCCTATAATCTTATTATTGTATCATGTGTACACTGTTAAGCCACTTATTACTACTGGTAGAAACGAGAGAAGGGAAAGATGAGGATTCATCATGTACAAAATGTGAAGAGGGCGTTAGATTTTTTAGAGAAGAAACGTAAAATCAAATTAGTCAATATTGGTCCTGAAGAGATTGTGGATGGAGAACAGAAGTTGATACTTGGTCTAATGTGGACACTGATATTACATTTTCAGGTATAACATCACTGGTACATGATAACCTTGTTATTGTTTGTATAGATGTCGGCAGTGTCTACTAATCAAGGTGGAATCAAGGAGTCATTGTTAAGATGGGTACAGAATGCAGTTGAAGGGTGAGACAACATGTTACGCTAACTACACACACTCTAGCTGATAATATAGGTACGATGGTGTGGAGGTGACTAACTTTACTAACAGCTGGAGAAATGGGATGGCATTTTGTGCAGTAATTGATAGACACAGGTTAGATAATTAACACGTTAGTGTGACTTGTGCCAGTTCTGATGTGTATTAAACTGGTGTAAACCATAGATAATATAGTACAAGTAGGGATTCACAATGGTGATGTCACTGCGGACAATCCCTGTTGCAGGTAGGGACTTTTGAGTAGCCATATTTCACTAACTCTACTTTGTTTCTTCTTGAATCTACCTTGACAGTTTCCTATTCACTATTTGATTAAGTGAGTGTTATCAAATCACGGCGGTTTGCAGCCAGGTCTCAGAACTCCTTTGCTATGGTTGTTCAGGCGTGGCACCAATAATTTATGTGGCACTATTACTAAAGATTGTGACAAGGCTAGGGGTTTTTTTTAAGCATCGACTGAGTCTCCAATAACTGAAGATTTGTATGAAGGTTATATTTTGTGAAGTGAGGCTGATTCTGTATCCGTAACCAAGACCAAGTCAAACCCGTAACGAGGATTGCCCGTACATAAAACTAATAGTTCCTACAGAAATGACATCACTGTTGCGAATCCCAACTTGTACTATATTATCTATGTGTAAACTAGTCTAAGAATTTTAGGTAATAGAGAACAATAGAATACTATATAATGTCTTGCTAGTAAAGAATTTAGTGGACCAGCTAGCACTCTTACTCAAATTGAGGAAATAATTTTATGTTATTTCTATTAATACTACCTTGACCTATGGAAAATGGTTTGTAATAATACTCAGAGCTCAAATGACAGCCTGTCATCTGTGTCATTTTCCAACCCAAAATTGGTCTGACATTGTGACCTATCTAACATAATATTGTGTCTCAATAGTTGGTTTCAAGACTATATATTGAGCACTGCATATAGTAGAGGTCATAAAGTTTTGGACCAAAAATGTCACTGTAGGACCAGCCTCGTTTTCCTTCACAATAAGGTTGGGCAGTACTGGAATTTTCTACTTGCGATTATTGCAATGAGGTGGCCATGCGATAATTCCGATCATTGCCATTCATGTACTACTACCAGAAATTTACATTCAAAAAAGTTCAGTATTTAATGGGAGTGGAAATTATTGCAGCAGAAATTGCTGTCAGACCTTCAGTACTAGGTTCTATGTCCAGTGTTCTAGTGCTCTATCCTTCCCTGTCATTGTAAAGCACTAACAATAATAAGGGATTTTTAAGCGCAGTTTCTCACTGAACAATTTTGCAGAGAATGCAATAACGGTATTGCAGTATTTTCAAAATGATTGTGGTATTCAGTATTGCATATCATAATATTGTATACAGGTAATAATATTGAAATATTTCCCAGCCCTACTTCACAACAGCTTGGCAATATTAGTTAGGTATTGCCAAGCCCTAAATGCCCGCAGAGTTATCCCAAACCTTTCCAACAAGTTTCTTAATTTTCTGCTATCTGACATGCCTCCAGCCAAGCATGAATTAACTATGGTTAAAGCTGTAGGTTTGATGTCTTCACTGTTCAACATCACTTTGGCCCGAGACATGCCTTTTCGCCTACCACAGCAGCTACAATAGATACATGTCATGTATTATCTTTACTGTCCTTTATGTCCCATTTCTTTCTCCACTACCATAATAGGTGTTGATGATGACACATCATGGCTATAGTGCTATAGTGTTTGTAGTTTAACTGGATTGATTTCAGAGGTGTTTCTCGTACTGTTCTTATATTTTAATGCTGTATAAAGGTGGGACATACAGTAGCTGAAAACAAACAAAATATCCACTTCATGTTTTCAGAATTGTGCATGTTCGGTCTCGTGTAATTCTTAAAATATGTCTGGTGCCACTCCTCCTTTGTTGCAGTATGCACTGGTTCACCAGTAATATTAATATGACCAAATAATCTACACCTATATACAACTGTATTTTTAACTACTTAAGTCATGGTAGACTGAAGTAGGGATTAAATAAATATCCACTGGTCTAAGTTTCTTATCATACAGTACAGTAGTACTGTATGTTAGTGATTACGGAGGTTTGGGTCTTTCTGGCCAAAAAAGTCACCCAAAAACCAGCTTCGCAATACCATCCTGGTGCCTTAATATTGGTTAGGTATAACCAAGTGGCTTCAGTACAACTCTAAATGCTTCCAGTACCATTTAGAGGGAAACTTCGGCGAGTAGCCAGCTAAATTGCATTTGGCGAAGTAAACTTTGGTGAATTTGATCTCAATCTTTAGCTATAAAGATGCTAATCTCAGGCGCTATGAGTAATTGGCAAGTTAAACTATGGTGAATTTGTAGCAGATCACCAAATTCACCAAAGTTTCCCCCCACCAAAGGGTTTCCCTCTATACGGTAGATTGTTAAAAAAAATTTAAAAGATTTATTCAATGGAATTTTCTACCGACTAACTGCCTGATGCCTTCAGGCAAGCATAACTCGATAACGACTAAAGCTGCAGGCTTGATTTTTCACTGTTCGACGTTGCTTCATCCTGAGACACGCCTTTTGGCATACCACAGTACGTACAATGCACGCATCATGGACTTACCAGTGTCCTCCTTTGTGTGCCATTTATTTTTGCTGACTGCCCGAGGTGTTGATTTGCTGCATGGCTTCCTGTTTGTGAACAGAAATTGTCCTGTGGTGGCTGGATTGATTGTAGAGGCATTTCTGCTACTGTTCTTCATTTGTAGTGCTGTGTAATGGGCTGAACATAGCTGAAAGTGAAGCATAATGACCACTTCACTTTTGAACCAGTAATTGACAACTGGGTACGTGTTCAGACGAAAACATTATCTCTGGTGCCATCCTTTTCTTTGATGTGGTATGCGTGGGTTCACCAGTCATAATAATGATACAGAAAGGTAAGTAAACAAGTATAACGAAAAATTAGGAATCTTAAATTCAATTAGGGATCATAGAAAAAAGTAGGATCATAGAAAAAATGTAGGGGGGTCGCCTACACCTGCATATATAGTAGTGAACATTTAATCCCTACTTCAGAACTTAAAATTTCCTTATATTTAAAGATTATCAATATGTCCGCGTAACAAACAAAAGGCTTAGTGCTGTGTTATAAATAATGAACACTGAAATGACAAACCAATCATGCTGGAGCATAGTGTAGCGCTGTAGCCCCCAACATTAGCTAAATTGTGCGCTTTTTCATAAAACCAGTCGTCACAGATTTGACCTTTATGACCATTTTTACACAGAAATTTTTGTCTGTCTCCCTGAAACATGGTTAACATGGTACCAAGGTAAAGGCCTTCTTGAACGAAACAACTTAGTTGTTATTTGAAGTTAATAGGTAATTCCATTTTGAAGTTATGATTGCTTTTAATAGCTACAAAATTCCTGCCCTTGGGGTGTGTAAATACCTGTGGGGGGTAATTTATTCAAAATTCATGGGTAATAGATACTCTACCCACCAGGGATTGGAAACTAGTTGTTGATATCCACGATACCTTTCTGTACTAGATAAATTTATACTCTGCCACAAGTTATCTTTCTACTGCCGATGCTATAGAGGCCAACAACAACAAGGAAAACTTCATGGAAGCACCAAACTGGATGAGAAACAATGTAACTTCTGCACATTCGACTGAAACAGTAATATTTTTATAGAGTCAACATGTGACAGTGATTTTTAAAATAGAATTTCTCATCTTCAAGACTTTAGTGGAATTTCACACTGCATTGGTTCAATTAAGTAATGCCTTCTTTATCAGAAAACAAAACAACAACTTGAATAAGTCATGGTGTGTTATGCTAGAGCTAGCAAAAGATGAAGACTGTAAAACCCAAATACACCCTTGTGATGAAGGCAGCTATTTGTAATTATGCTGTCGTACCAAGTTACCTTGACAGTACAAATTTGACTGTCGTACAACCTGCCATTTGGGAGTTAGAGCTAGCAGAAATTTGAGAGCAGCCAAAGGAGTAATCTTCCTCGGTGTCTGTGGCAGACGTTCACGAAAGGCTGACAATGATAGTACACCATCTCAACCTACTCAGTTTTTGCTGTATTATAGAAGTTACAGTTGTTCTGAGGTAACACCAATCAACTGGAGGTGTGGCAGTCTTTTGTATGGGGAGTAGTTCCCAATCCCATGGGAGGGGGTAGATCTATGGAATATAAAGGATCGTAACTTTAGAATGAAATTGCCAAATAAAAACCAAGCTGTTTCGTTCAACAAGATCTTTACTTTGGTACCAAGTTAATTAATGTCTCAGGGAGATAAAGGCATAATTATATAAGTGATCAACTTTCTTTGCAATAATGGCCATAATAGTAGGGTAAAAAACTGTGGTTTCGTGACCAACCTCTGGCTAACAAAGTTTGATGGTTTAACATTGTACTTTAGGGTATTTTAAACAAAATGAGCTCCCACGCCGCTTTTTAAAGTCCGGGGAAAGTTCAGTAGAGCCAAAAGTCTAAAATGGCTACTAGCTGACATGCGCAAAAATAAAATAATGATAAAAATTCAAATAAAGGTTCCTTTTAGACTAATTTGGGGTCAAGGAATCTATTTCTGATGTTATTTTTGTGATTGGATGTTCCTATAACCTAGAAATTTAAGTTTGGTAGCTACCGGAACAAACAATTAGCTAGCTGTTTACAGTGATTAAGCCTTGTTCTTTCAGCTCCACAGTCAATAGTATCCCTCTTGACAGTACACGGCCCCCTTGACAGAGTTAGCTAACTAAAACTAGCTGACTGTCAATTCTTTGCAATGAGAAGCAATTAATGGCTGATGCCAAAAAATTGTCAACAACATTGGTTGAATTCAAGCTGCTCAGGTGAATAGAAAGTAACTCTCTCAAAAGCACGAGGAATATACTCCAGCACGTATGCACAGAGATGGGCAAGCTGTACAAGATCTAACATCATGCTTTAATATTGCTTTCCATTTGATCCGGCATTGCCTGCTCTAAGAACCTCACAATTAGCTATTCCAGCTACACCTGAGCTCATTTCAGACTTCAAGAAGGCCAAGCAAGATGGGGAGACCCAGCCGATAAAAATTTTCATGGATGAGCGCATCTATTCTAAAGAAAAATCCATCCATGATTGCATAAAACATAATTCACATCTCACCTTTGCAGGGATTCCATCAAGAAAAGTCTCTGAAAACACACTAAAAATAAAACAAGGAGAAATGGATAGCAGGATACTAGCATCCGTGTTGATGTCAATGGTCTACTGTTTCTACCTGAGCTTATGAAACATCGTATATCTGAAGAATACCTAACACTGTTCAATTCCAATGGTACTTTCAGAAAGACTCAAAAGAGCAAACTTCTGCAGAAGTTAGCATTACTGCCTCTTGATGTCAACTCCTACACAGCATTAGTGGACAAGATGTAGTGCCTAGCATCACCTATGTGTCAAGAGTGATGGGCCTCCACACACTTGGGGTGACTACACCAACAAAATAGGGTCTGTGATCCTGGCACAGCATGTCAGTATTACCACCATCATCTGCATCAATGATCCCCATGACTATGCTGAGTCCACTGATCAAAGATAAGCGTGAATTGTGCATTCAGTGTCAAGGTCCCATACCCAATGTATATATGAAGCCAGCTGATCTATTTCCCATGGTCTGCAATTCAAGACAATTCTCTGCACTGCTGGCAACAAGAAATGCCTCCAGGCTCTAATCAAAACTCATCAGCTCTCAGAACTGTCTAAGTCTATCAGTCAGGAACTAGTCTACTCAGTGGGTGAGGACTGAGTGAGTCTGTCAACTGGTGACACCAAAGAAAGCCTGAGTTTTAGCCAGGGTGGGGCTGACACAATTATGCTATCTGTTTATGCAGCTCTAAGATCGATATCACCTGGTTATAGCAATCTCATAGTAATCGATGCAGAAGACACAGATGTGTACATTCAGGCTGCAGCCATTTCACATGACATTCCAGGTATTATAATACCTCTAAGAAGCAAAATTTTTTCTGCAGAGGCATGTGTACTGAATATTTTGCCAAATCTCTTATACCTTTTTGTGTCTTGTCTGGCTGTGATGCCAACAGCTGTTTTTCTGGGCACAGCAAGATATCCCTCTATGAGAAATTGTCAAAAAGTACTGAGGCCGGTAGCCTCATCTCAAAGTGTAGAGAAGGCCTTTTGCTGAGTGATGATGTCTTGAATGACCTTAAGTCCTTTGTTATCCGCTACATCTATGGAGACACACAAAAGTCCTCTCTGAATCTAGCCTGTGCAACCAAATGGAAAAGCCTAAAGAAAAACTCTTCGGTGCGTTTGCTTCCTGATGATGACAATCTTGAGCAGCATATCAAATGTGCCAACTTTTTAGCCTATGTTCAGTGCCACCCTGACCTGAGAAGACATCCCTCTCCTATAGGTCATGTTTGGGAATTGGTGAATGGCCAGTGCACCACACAAACCTGCCCTTACAATTTCACTTCCAGTCCCATCAGTGTGACAGGATGGCTATGACTTTGCCAATTCAGAGCTGAATCTGAAGCTGCATCTGAATTTGAATCTGATTTTGATACTGAACCTGAATCATCAAATGAGTTGGAGTCATTGGATGAACCTTGAATTAGACTTAGCACACTGTTTATATTACATATTATTGAGCAAAATTCTACATTAACAGAACATCCAATCACAAAAATAACATCAGAAATGGATTGCTTGACCCCAAATTAGTTTTAAAAGAACCTTTATTTGAATTTTTAACATTATTTTTATTTTTGCGCATGTCAGTTAGTAGCCATTTTGGACTTTTGGTTCTACCGAACTTTCCCCGGACTTTAAAAAGCGGCGTGGCAGCCCATTTTGTTTAAAATACCCTAAAGTACAATATTAAACCATCAAACTTTGTTAGCCAGAGGTTGGTCACGAAACCACAATTTTTGACCCTACTAATAAAGGTCAAATCTGCGATGGCACTAAAATTTAAAAAAAAAAAAAAAAATTATGAGGAGTGTTAATAATGTGAGAAGTTTATGGTTTTATGAAAGTTGTACAACTTTTGCATTGTACCACTATGGCTCGTACAGTAGTATTAGGGCTGTGAATTTTTCAATGTCCAAACAATAGTAAGACACTGTTCATGATAGACGATAGTATAACGATAGTGAAAATCTACTTATTACCTTCACAGAGATATACAAGGAGGGATGTACTTATGGATATGTTTTTGACTAAGAGACTAGACTGATTTTTGTTCCCAGATATTAATTTTACAAGTGTTTTGCATGAATTATATTTTTTACATTTTATTTACTGTCCGATAGTAATTTTTCAAACAATAGGTGATACACGATAGCGATACTATCCTGATATTCCAATATGTTACTATCCCCCAGCCCTAGTAGTCATAAAGGTTATCGGGTGCTTACAGCACTTCTGAAGATACTGGTTGTTTATAAATAAACTTGACGTGTCTTTTGAACAGCCATGTGATTCGCTACAGCTATTGTAGGTCTTGTGCCACCTCAGACAATTCTTTTAGTTTACAAGGCCATTGTGTATCATATGATTTGTCTGATTGTATCAAACAGTACAGTAGTACCGTTTAAGTAGGATTGTGGTGAAAATTTTGCATACCACCCAAAATTCTGCCTTTAAGAATCATCCCAGGGACATTTTATGCCATGAAAATCACCTTATGGAATAGTGTTAGTCCATATAATGCATAATACAGCATTAAATACAACAAAACACTTACAAGTGGCTGGATATAAAATTTTTAGAAATCACCAAAACTTGAATTCTAGTCTCACTGCCTCGCTGACCACAGTCGCAAGGCTAGAGGCCAAGCAAAGCAGCGCACGGTCACCATTTTATGCCACAATAACAAATTCACCAGTGGGATGTGCCTTTTGGGGTTCCAACAAGTGTAGGCCCTCTGTGCCTTGTCTTTACTATTCAATCAGGCTGCTTGTCTTCTTCATCCAACAAAACCATATCAAGGCATTAATTTTCCGTATCAGCACTTTCTTTCAGCAGCATATTTAGATGCCACAGAATTATTCAGAGCTGGATTTCAGAAGCACTTCAGTCCCAGCGCTACTATAAGAGATATACTAGCTAGATATCTGCAAGTTTGCGATTGGGATGCCATTCACGATGGGTTCGCAGCCATGCCCATCAATTAGAGATTTAGGTGGACTAATAGCGATACAGTACGAAGACCATACCTCTTAACCAATCTAGCTGTTTACTTAGCAGTAAACAAGATGACCTCACCCCTTATTGGTCTAGCTATATAGCTGCACACCCCTTGGCTGACTGGAGATATACTCTAATACAACAGTCACTCTAATACAACAGTCACTCTAATACAACAGTTACAAGTTGCATAGTAGCTAGCTGTGCTACAATAAAAAACTAAACAAACTAGTTTTTTTTTAAATTGTTAATTTAAAAACGAAGTAGGGATCTATGCAACAAAAAGTAGTGAAACAAGAGATGAATGATGATATTACAGCATAGCTCAGTGGGAAAGTCCCCTACTTCATTGTTAAACTAACAATTTTTAAAAAATACTAGTTATTTGGATATTCTTCTAAAAACTTATGTATTGTGTCCAGGTCTGACCTGTTTGACTTTGACTCATGTGATCCATCCCAACCCATTGACAACATGAACAAGGCATTTCAAGTGGCTGAGGATAATTTTGGAATAATAAAACTGTTAGACCCAGAGGATGTGGCGAAACATCCTGAGGAGAAATCAATCATGACCTATGTGTCCTACCTCTATCATCAGTTCCCTAATACTCCACCAAGAAGGAGGAAGAAGGTACTATAAGGATTATCTAGTTGTTATATGTTGTACTATGGTGTAGCAGGGTCCGGCAGTATCCCTGGCTGACTACAGTGTGATTTACACTGAGATAAAGAGATGGCTGGAGAGTAAGATCAAATGGTTCAAGGATCAGAAGTATCCCAACAATGCCAGAGATCTCGAGGTATGGGGAGGGTGATGGTGTTTATACTGTATGATTGTGTGGTGTAGGCTTTACTAGCTGAAGTGGAGAAGTTTCGCAGCCAAGAGTTAGCAGAAAACGAAGCCAAGAAACAAGGATTAACAGAAACTGAGACTAAACTATTGGTAGGGTGCGTGTAACAATTAGAATATTACAATATGTGTACTGTACAGGCACAGAAAGTTGAAATCCCACATATTCTAACTATGGGTGAACTAAATAAGGTGATGAACTGTAGTGTGTGTGTGCGTGCGTGCGTACGTGCTGTTCACTAATATGTCACTACACAAGATCATTACTGTTACATGATTCATGTCATATTATAGTTATGGGCTACAATGGTCCAGGAGATGGCTAATGCTGAGAATGCCATGAAGGAGGAACTAGCAAGGTGTTATTCATTTGCTATTGTGTCTCTGTCATTGTTTACTTCATGTTTCAGACTACAGAAACTAGAGGACATTGCAGTGAAGCTATGTCGTGACTGTGGAGAGCTACCTCCTAGGATATCAGCTCTTGCAGACCAGTACAAAGAGGTATGTATCTGGAAGGGGGGGGGGGGGGGGGGGTATACAACACATGTGACATACACTGTACACAGCTGGTTAACACTCACCATAACAAGGACATTGAAGTGATCACTAGTGAACACCAGGCTATAAAGGATGAAGTTGAGGTGTGTGTGTGTGTGTAGTGTATTGAATACTCTGTTTACTTGCTGTTGTTGATGTTGTTTTTATTTTTGATATTGTTGCTGTATAGCTGTGTAGTGTTATGTGTACCATATCACATGTATAGTATATGTGTGACCGGATCTGCAAGTTCTAGTTATATCACAGTATGAGTATGATATCATACGAGTAAACACTGGCTTGTACCATTGCTCACCACACTGGCAGACTGGACTCACGGGTTGTGCTGAATATAGCTTCTTAAACCCATTCTCTCTTGTATTACTGCTGCTACTCCTCTTCCTTACAAGTCACAAGTCATGCATGCACTAATTTATTAGAATAAAGTTACGTAAACACGTGTATCCATGTGTACTAGTCTACCCGGTACTAGTAGTGCGCTGTAGCAATAGAAGCTAGTTAAAGCTATGGTTGAAGCATAGATTCATCCCTTTGCTCCTGCAGTACTTAGCACGAAGCCAACTATATTTGCTTACCTGGCGCTGTGTCATTGACACCTCACTTTGACTCATGTTCAAACTGCCAACTAAGCATGGCCTAACTAACAATTAGGGGAGTGTATAAACAGTGGAATGGAATAGTGGAATACTGGAATGGAATTTTTTTTAAAGTTCAATATCATTTTTTACATCCAAATAAGTACAACTCCTCCCCTTAAGTAAGCAAATAAATAGTATTCCCTTTGAAGTCAGCTCTTTTAGCATACTTCACTTCACCACAACACTTGTATGACTTATAACTCAATACTTTATTACTTGTCTGAAACTAACTGTCTTTATGAAGGTTCAGTTCAGTTTGCAACATGGCACTGTGCATGCCACAATGAACTTTGGCTTAAATTTTGTTTCCTGACGTAATTGTAGAAAAGGCTAATTTTAAATGCTTACAAGATAGTCCTGTTTCACTTTTCCCAAAGATTTTCGCTTAGACTCCTAGGTTAGTGGTAAACACCTCATACAGGCTCTGCACTCTGTGTTCACCCTCCAGTGCCTAACTGGTAAAGTTGATAATAAATGAATACTTCATTTCATTATACAGTGCATGTACTTTTACAATGCATACATGTAATCAGCTAGCTAACTTTTATCATTTGGGAACAAGGGGAGTCTTCTAGGTATTTCCATAAACTGCTAGAGTACATGTTCATAACTAACTTTACATTACATTGGTAAATTTTGTCTATGGTGAGGTGAATTGTGCTGAAAGAACTGAATTTAAGGGGAATCCTGTTTATTTGCTTACTTAAAGGGAGGAGTTGTACTTCTTTGGATGTAAAAGGTAATATTGAACTTTAAAAAATTCCATTCCAGTATTCCACCATTCCAGTGTTCCATTCCACTGTTTATACACTCCCAACAACCAGTGGTGTATCTTAGTTATACCATGGCGGCACACTTTGATCTGCCCACACACCATGGTACAAGTCTGCAATAATCCCTTACAAACACAACTTGTCACAAGCTGATAGTAGCAATGGGTTATGGATAACTTTCAAAGTGTACATAATATGGCTACACAATTTACATCATTTTACTTGTGATGTAACAAGGACTAAAATATTACCAAAGGTTTACCCTACCGCTAAATGGTGAGGTCAAAGCTAGCTGTGTAGGGTACGGAAACAGAGGAGGCTGGACATGGCACACGTGAGCACATATGTTTGTATTGAAAGTATAACCAAGCCTTCAGCAAAGTTTTAACAAGCACCATTCAAAAGTGCACCTCAAGTTTAGTATTTTAGGGCAATCTACTCCATTCAATCCCACTACTCCAAGCCCGTAAATCGCTGTTGAAATCTTAAGGGATCATGTGTGTTGCAAGTTTCGTCAGTTATTTACGGATAAATCGATGGATAGAACTATAAGGACACTTTACATGTTTGTAGTTGAGCCGAATAAACATTGAAGAAAGTAATATGGATGCTGAAATTGCCTCCAAGTAAACTGAAAAAAAAAAAAGAAGCGGACGCCACCAACCTGGCCTCACGGAAATTGATTATAGAGAACAGGAAACTTGAGCACTAGTGTTTCAATAAGAATTCTGTTGTACATCACAAAAAACCAGTTTGCTAATACCGTATAGCCTAAATATTTTGAGGGGGGAAATTTTTGCTGATTTCGTGGTTTTGGGTGCTATCAGTGAAAATTTTACCCTTGAAATATTTTGACCTCTATATAGTCTAATACATTTTGGGAGTGTTTGTAAATCTGTGAAAATTTTATTTTTTAGCAACATTGCTCAACCTTGAAATATTTGCCCCTCAAAATATTTAGGCTATACGTTACTTTCTGTATCACTTAATCTTCGTCTTGGTATTGGAAATATGCAATTAAAGGGAATAGTTTTTAGTAGCGCTTATATCATGTCCAACCTCCTCTGGTAAGGAAACATGCAAACCCTCTACATACCTTTATAAAATGACAGCGTTTTGTGTAAGGCAAGTGTATTCCAATTTTCTGGACTATGTGGGTTTAAGGAATTAAATGATGAATACAGTCCTCTATGGTGATGTACCTTTCACGATCACGTTCTCCATGATCAGGTGAATTAATGTTGGTAGTTATGTTTTTGTCCTGGAGTGAATTGCTCATCCAACATGAGGCAGACTAATACTCCTATCTTCTGTCTTTGACACATTTTCTCCACTTCTTTTGCTTTGGAGAACATGGTACCACCATGGTTTTTGCTATTAGCTCCTTTCTTCATCGCAAAAATACCCAAAAATTTATGATTTAAAAAAAATGTTAACGTTTCGCCCATTGTGTTTAATGCATTCTACTGTGAAATTAGGCTTGCACGAACATGTGTGATTCTTGCAGATCCAGTTACATTATGTAGTTTGGGGGTAGGTGTGATGTAGTTTTGATCATCTTTAGGCCATTAACACTACTATTGCTGATATTACTGAACGATGTAAGGAGTTAGAGAAGGAGAAATACTACAACTTATCAACAGTACAGTCTAGGTTAGTATAGTGTAATGTCAGTGTTCAGTGATGGTGTTGTCTTACAGGATCAAGTCCACCACAGAACAACACAGGATAGTGACAGACTCTACTGGTATACTTGGTCGTTGTGTTACTGAACTGATGTGGTGTGTGAGACAACAAGATATTGAGTGTAGTAGAGTGTATAGTCATTCTGAACTGAGCCCTGATGAGCTCAGTAGACGTGGGAAGGTCAGTGACTGTGATATTAAGAAAGTTGTCTCTGAATGTTGTTTGGTCAGTTCTGTCATTTGAACAACTAAGAGAAAAGTGTTGATGTGTTCAATTATAAATATGGTATTGTCTCAAATTATGGCCCAGGTATATACTTCTGTTAAGCATCTTTTACCCTGGCTGTTAAACAAGACTGGCTCTAAGACCAGTACCTTGGATTCACTTTCATGTCTCCCAAGTTATACTCTCCTTGATGTATTCCTCAGTATATCACACAGATTAAAGTTTTAAACGAAAGGCAATAAACAAAAAAGTACACAATCTCATGGTACTGTACTAGGGCTGAACAATTGTAAACTATTGCTACTGTACAGTTGTATGATGCAACATATCACAATTATAATAATTATCACAATGTTATAACTTTACATGCATCGTATAAACAAGGTAAAATTATCTAAACCAAAACAGCCAAGCTGTTAAAAAAAGAGTGCGGCCCCCAAAAAGGCCAAGGTGAAGAAATATGTGAAATCCAAGGTGGCAGCCAAGAAATGGGTGTGATGGTAGGTTAATGGCAAAAATTTTAATTACGACAATTCAGGTGAATTTGGTGCCGAATCCTAGTCAGCTTGGCTGTTTTGGTTTAGATATCACTTCTTTTTGTATTGCAAGCCACAAAGCTGGCCATATGGCTTTGATGCTTCCTTTTAACTTTTTTTTTCTTTACTGCAGGAATTGTGGAACGAAGGAAATAATGGGAGTTTGTAAAAGGCGGAATAAGGAATAGCGGAATAACGGAATAACTCGCATCACAACAAATGGGCATTTATATGGCTTATGCAATGTTAGGGTAATTGTACTGTTACAGCTGTGAACTCATCCCTCGTAGATATCCTTACAATGTAGGGTGATTGCGTGTATTGTTACATGCAGTTGTGAACTACACTGCTTCGTCGCTCATAGCCGTCCTAGCGAAGTGATTACTATACGCTCTTACTACTACTGTATGTAACTAAGTATCATTTCGCTAGCACAGCTAGAATATACAGTAGTTAGCTATTAGTTTCGTTTTAAGTCTTCATCCTTCCAGTGGAGGGATGAAACGAAACGGCTGTCACACCCCCTTTTGCTCGCGACATTGGTACCATACTTTACATACAGTAGTAGCTAGTAAGAGCTATAATCAAATGTAATTTTGCACTTCGTAAGTGGGTACTGTATGTTAAGTATGGTACCAACGTCATGAGCAAAGGGGGCGTGACAGTCGTTTCGTTTCATCCCTCCACTGGAAGGATGAAGACTCGAAAATGAAACTAATAGCTAACTACTGTATATTCTAGCTTAGGCCCCTATTCGGTGATTATTAGTTTCTCATCCAGCCTTTTTAATTATCATGATGCGGGCGGGAGGGTATTACCATTATGCCATTATTGTATAATATTAACACACTGATGTAGAGACCTTGTCCAAATTGTCTTTCTTTCTTACTACAAACATTTCCTTCACCAGCTGATTCTACTTTTCGTGATCGCCAACTGTTTTTCGACAGTCAACTGAAAGCCTGCTTTGATGAAGTCGATAGAGCACGATGCAACTGGCACTGCAGCAATTTGCTAAGGAAAACAACAGTTCTCCTGGTGATATATAGCGAATTGTCACAGTAGCGTTCATCAACAAAAA